>NC_069501.1:39626098-39694387 GCF_027579735.1 Bombina bombina
CTAATTCTATGCTAGGATGGACTTATCTAATTCTGATCTAGAGTACAGATAGTGAAATAGAACTTCTTAAAAGAAAAAAAAAAAAAAAAAGTATAATAGGTTATTGCAGGCATCAATGATAGCGGTGACAAAGCCACCATGGAGCTTATGGGGGAGCATATTAAAGGTGTTATACGCTTGGTTATACAGATCCAACACTTGGGTTACTTACAGGAGAGGAAAGAAAACTATTTGTACCTCTAAAGTAATTTGGAACACTAAAGCTCATGTGTAGAGCAGATAGGGGATAGGGAATATACAATGCAGTGTGGAATAACAATGCGCATTGAGGTAAATGAAACTCTAATATATGTCAAAATCTCACCTCACTACATTACCCAGCCCTAAAGTCTTGCCCCCTACTGCTCAAATCTCAGTTCTAGCACAGCAAGTACTATTTATGCAGTTTTAGGCAGGTCAACATGTCATTATAATACACAGTGCAGAATAATAACGTTAAGGTTAGCATAATGGACTATACAGTATGTAAAGCAAGTTACAGGGCATTTTGTGAGAAGCATAATGTGTATAATAAAAAGCTGAGACCCTCTTGTATTGCCCCAGACGTTAAAGTAGGAAGCACAACACAGAGGGTAACGATTAGTTCTTTTGCTCAAGTCAAAGAGTGCGGGTCCCAGAGGCAGCGACAATTGGGTTAAGCTGTATATGACTGGGAGGACCAGGTAAATACGTATAGATGTATATAATGTCAGAAAAAATCCAAACCCCTACAGTCATATAAAAATACAAATACTCACCACACAAACCAACATAGTAACTTGCTACATGCTGGGAGCTGCTGCCTTCAAATATAGAGGATTGTACTTAGAGTAAGACCCATGCGGGAAAGTCTGCGGTACTATCAAACAGCCGGTTAGTATGCCTTGGGGCCCATAAGTCGGGTCATTCTGGTTAGAGAGCCGTCATTTAGGGTCATGGGGCCAAAGCACTCGAAGGCAGGTCTCTTAGATAAAAACAAGTTCATCCTATGCCAGTTCGAGTACTGAGTAAACCAGCCTGTCCGTGCATCTGTAATGGCAGCTCAGCGAGACCTCCACAGCCGTCTATGTCAATGTCATGCCAGTAATCACCTTCAGGTTGGCAATCAGACAGATCGCTCAACTGAGCCATCGCCTCAGCTGCAGAACATTCTCTCCATATTTGGAAGCCGTTGTCAGCTTCCCGCAGCAAGCCAGTCTCCTCTCTCCTTTCTGGTATCAAGACAGGTCTCCAGGAATCCGCAAGGTTCATCTGTTCAACTGCACTCTGAGTTGCCGGTTTCTCTACCACTTCTTTAGCAGACTCAGAAACCTCGACTCGTAGATGTGTACTATCAATGAGATGCTGGAGGTGATCAAATCTCTTACACATCTGGTGTTCAAAGTCAGCCAGGAGAGCTTGAATAGTCACGTAGTCTGCCTCCATTTTGGCTTGCATGCGGTGTTATTGTGGCTGTGAGCCTGCCTCCTCAGGCCTAGTTCCCCGGGAGGGGATGTTGAAATCTCCCTTTAGTTCTCTATATTTGCTTTGTGGGAAGAGATTTAGCGTCTGATGTTGACCACTAGATACTCTCAGAGTTATTGGTTATAGTAGCATATATAGTAGCTTAATATTCTGAGGAGATCTTAAGTTACTAAAAGTATAATTCACGGAGCTTTACACCACTGCATCCAGTCAGCTCGGCAGTTGGCTCCGCCCCCCAATGTGACCCATTTATTAGCAAATGCAGATTAAATCCTGAGAAAGATAGAAATGTTTCTGTTTTTAATACATATGAGATCAGCCTGCTTTGAATCACCGGCTTTCAAAAATTGTTTAGTTCAAACACTGAACCTGGATCAGAAAACAAACTTCTGCTGCCTGATTCTTCAATGTATTAAAGAGTAAGTTAAACATAAGGGCGCCGGAAGAACCTAGATAGCTGAGGGTGAGAATCGAAGATGATGTTGTTTGTCAATAATGTTTTGTTTACTGATGTTAATTACATAGTTACAGCTTAATAGAACAAACCGTTATATTTGTATAACAGCACAAAATATTATAGATTTGTAAATAAAGATACAAGATAAAGCTCCGGGTGCTGCTGGGAAATTCCTCTTAAACACTAAAAACAAATGATGAAGAATATAACGATTTTCACTTTCATATTGTTACTTGTTTTCCATTTTACTATATACAAAAAAAAAATATCAAGTTTAGAATTAACCCCTTAATGACTGGACCATTTTTCAATTTTCTTACCCTTAATGACAATGACTATTTTTACATTTCTGCAGTGTTTTTGCGTTTAGCTGTAATTTTCCTCTTACTCATTTGCTGTACCCACACATATTATATACCGTTTTTTTCTCGTCATTAAATGGACTTTCTAAGGATACCATTATTTTCATCATATCTTATAATTTACTAAAAAAAATGATAAAATATGAGGAAAAAATGGAAAAAAACACACTTTTTCTAACTTTGACCCCCAAAATCTGTTACATATCTACAATCACCAAAAAACTCTCATGCTAAATAGTTTATAAATTTTGTCCTGAGTTTAGAAATACACAATGTTTACATGTTCTTTGTTTTTTTGCAAGTTATAGGGCAATAAGTACAAGTAGCACTTTGCTATTTCCAAACCACTTTTTTTCAAAATTAGCGCTAGTTACTTTGGAACCCTGATATCTGTCAGGAATAACTGAATATCCCTTGACATGTATATATTTTGTTTTAGAAGACATCCCAAAGTATTGATCTAGGCCCATTTTGGTATATTTCATGCCACCATTTCACCGCCAAATGCGATAAAAAAAAAAAAATTTACTTTTTCACAAATTTTGTCACAAACTTTAGGATTCCCACTGAAATTATTTACAAACAGCTTCTGCAATTATGGCACAAATGGTTGTAAATGCTTCTCTGGGATCCCTTTTTTCAGAAATAACTTTGTGGTTGCTTTTTGGTAATTAGAAGGCCGCTAAATGCCGCTGCGCACCACACGTGTTTTATGCCCAGGAGTGAAGGGGTTAATTAGGGAGCTTGTAGGGTTAATTTTAGCTTTAGTGTAGTGTAGTAAACAACCCCAAGTATTGATCAAGGCCCATTTTGGTATATTTTATGCCACCATTTCACCGCCAAATGCGAGCAAATAAAAAAAAAAAATTTACATTTTTCTCAATTTTAGGTTTCTCACTGAAATTATTTACAAACAGCTTGTGCTATTATGGCAGAAATTGTTGTAAAAGCTTCTCTGGGATCCCCTTTGTTCAGAAATAGCAGACTTATATGGCTTTGGCGTTGCTTTTTGGTAATTAGAAGGCCGCTAAATGCTGCTGCGCACACGCGTGAATTATGCCCAGCAGTGAAGGGGTTAAATTAGGTAGCTTGTAGGGAGCTTGCAGGGTTAATTTTTGAGATCAGCCTCACACCTGACACATCCCACCCCCTGATCCCTCCCAAACAGCTCTCTTCCCTCCCCCACCCCACAATTGTTCCCGCCATCTTAAGTACTGGCAGAAAGTCTGCCAGTACTAAATAAAAGTTTTTTTGTTTTTTTTAAATAAAAATAATAAAATATTTTAGTTGTGATGGACCCCTGCCTTAGCACCAACCTCCCTGATCCCCCCCTCCAGCTCTCTAACCCTCTCCCCTACCTAATTACCGCCATCTTGGGTCTGCCAGTACCCAGTTTGGCCCCACAAACCAAAGTATTTTAATTTTATTTATAACTTTTATTTTTATTTTTAATTATTTCTGTAGTGTAGCAGCCCCCCACAATACCCCCACCCCCTCCCAGATCCTTTTATATGTAAAAAAAAAAAATTAACTTTTTTTTCCCCTTCCTTCATTGGTGTCAGTGTGGCTAATGCGCGCACATGCACGTGCATGCACGCCCCAGTGCAAGTGTGTCTGTGCATGTGTGCGCGCATTGTGCACGCACGCGCGCATCATGCACGCGCGCACACCGCTCCCTCCTCCCACCCGGACAACGGCACCATCGCGCTACTGGTGCAGAGAGGGCCACAGAGTGGCTCTCTCTGCATCGGAGGCTTGTAAAGGGGTATTGCAGGATGCCTCCATATCGAGGCATCACTGCAATACCCTCAGAGCTGCTGGAAGCGATTGTGATCACTTCCAGCACTCTGTTAGACAACTGACGTACCAGGTACGTCTATTGTCATTAACAGTTAGTTTTTGCATGACGTACCTGGTACGTCAGTTGTCATTAAGGGGTTAAAGGGACATGAAAGCTACATTTTTTCTTTCATGATTTAGAAAGAGAATGCAATTTTAAACATATTTCTAATTTACTTCTATTATCTAATTTGTTTTATTCTCTTGATATTCTTTGCTGAAAGCATATCTAGATATGCTCAGTAGCTGCTGATTGGTTGCTGCACATAGAAGCCTCGTGTGATTGGCTCACCCATGTGCATTGCTTTTTCTTCAAATAAGAATTTCTAAAAAATGAAGCAAAATTAACAATAGAAGTAAATTGTAATGTTGTTTAAATTTGTATGTTCTATCTGAATCATGAAAGAAAGATTTTGGGTTTAGTGGCCCTTTAAGAGTTAAAAATAATTCTCTAAATCTGCTCCCTCTCCCCCATTCACTAATGTTTCCAGCTCTCTGGAAGAATTTCATTTTGTATCATCAGATCGTCAAATACACTTAGATTTATAGGTTTTATTAGTTGTAGCTGTTCCTCTATCGGAAAGGTTTTGATTGGTGCTAACCATTTTCCAAAATATATTTATAACATTTCTCAATACTGGGACAGAGCAAGTACTGCTCCATGATAATAAGATATTTTATCTGTCTGATAAATATAGAAAGAGAGGCAGCACATTTATCTTTCCAGTTTGCCAATATTAATTTCCTTCCTAATAATATCGCTGAATTTATCAGTTTGAAATTTTTATGTCTATCCGGAATGCAATGGAAAAAGACAAGTCGGAGTCCAAATCAAGGTTTCTTTCTAATGCCCTATTTAACCAGTAATTGATTTCCCCCCCAAATTGTCTGATTTTTGGACAGTTCCAAAAAGCATGGATAAAATCTGCTTCAGGGTTATTACATCTTAGACAAAATATGGGTTTATTTGGCGTCCATTTGCCTATTTGTGCTGGTGTTATATATATTCTATTTATAATTTTACAATGGGATTCTTTCCAGGATTATAAAATCTTAAAATAAAGTATGTTAACGAGAGTATTTAATGGACGTTTTACATCAAGTTTTCATTAACTAATTCATTAACCTAGTACGTTTGCACCAGCACATTAAACAATAATTATCAGTAATTAAGGTCAATACGGTCACCCAAGTGTACTGCTTATAATTCAGTACACAATATCTATTGTTACACTTAGAAACCAGCCAGCGTTTCATCATCACCGGCCTCCAAAAATTGTTTATGGTTTTTTCAACCATCGGCGTAGATTCAAGATAAAGCTTCGGGTGCTGCAGGGAAATTCCGATTATCCTAATTCTTTGAAGGTATAATCTAGATTTTATTAAAGAAACAGAGACGAGTATTTTGCATATCTTTCTTTACTACTCATATGCAGCCTTTAAAAGTACACAATAATATATACTGAATACAATAAGAAGCCAACATAGCTGCTTATAACCATAAGAAAAAACAGCCAATCAGAGAAGGGGTATGACTATAAACAGACCAATATACTGACAAACCTCCTCTTTCTAATTGATGCTCACAAAGAACATAATATTAATAAACATAAACAGTCCAAAAAGTCCAAAACAGCATAACATCACAGAAGCCAAAGAAGTGAGAAATTGATTGAATAATTCTTTTGAATTGATGATGTTGATAGAAGAAATCATAGTTGTCCAAAAACTTTTTGTAAGCGACTTGGAATCTTGAAATGAAGGATTAAATCCAGACAACAAGAATGGGTTGCTTACAGATAAAAACTATTAAAGACAAAAAACGTATTAGTATTATATAAATGACAACAGGGAGGGATATAACAACATATTTGAGGTGGGAAAATACTCGTCTCTGTGTCTTTAATAAAATCTAGATTATACCTTCAAAGAATTAGGATAATTGGAATTTTATTACAAGACCAGAGACTCCTATTTTGCAAGTTTAAAGCTAAACAATAAAATATTTTAGGAAAAAAGATTAAGAGAAGCGTGTTGAATGGGTCTGAAATAAAATTGTTTAAAAATAGAATCCGAAGACCAGTCTGCCGCACTCAAAATTTGTTGAAGGGGGGCAGATTTTAAAAAGGCCTTCGAGGCAGCCGAACCTCTAACAGAATGAGCTGAGAGATATTTTATCTCTCTGATAAATATAGAAAGAGAGGCAGCACATTTATCTTTCCAGTTTGCCAATATTAATTTCCTTCCTAATAATATCGCTGAATTTATCAGTTTGAAATTTTTATGTCTATCCGGAATGCAATGGAAAAAGACAAGTCTGGAGTCCAAATCAAGGTTTCTTTCTAATGCCCTATTTAACCAGTAATTGATTTGCCCCCCAAATTGTCTGATTTTTGGACAGTTCTTGGACATTAACCTACTAAGGCCTAGATTTGGAGTTCGGCGGTAGCCGTCAAAACCAGCGTTAGAGGCTCCTAACGCTGGTTTTGGCCGCCCGCTGGTATTTGGAGTCAGTGATTAAAGGATCTAACGCTCACTTTTCAGCCGCGACTTTTCCATACCGCAGATCCCCCTACGCCATTTGCGTAGCCTATCTTTTCAATGGGATCTTTCTAACGCTGGTATTTAGAGTCGTTTCTGAAGTGAGCGTTAGAGCTCTAACGACAAGATTCCAGCTGCCTGAAAATAGCAGGAGTTAAGAGCTTTCTGGCTAACGCCGGTTCATAAAGCTCTTAACTACTGTACCCTAAAGTACACTAACACCCATAAACTACCTATGTACCCCTAAACCGAGGTCCCCCCACACCGCCGCCACTCGATTAAAATTTTTAACCCCTAATCTGCCGACCGCCACCTACGTTATATTTATGTACCCCTAATCTGCTGCCCCTAACCCCGCCGACCCCTGTATTACATTTATTAACCCCTAACTTGCCCCCCACAACGTCGCCGCCAGCTACTTAAAATAATTAACCCCTAATCTTCCAACCGCAAATCGCCGCCACCTACGTTATCCCTATGTACCCCTAATCTGCTGCCCCTAACATCGCCGACCCCTATATTATATTTATTAACCCCTAATCTGCCCCCCTCAACGTCGCCGACACCTGCCTACACTTATTAACCCCTAATCTGCCGAGCGGACCTGAGCGCTACTATAATAAATGTATTAACCCAAATCCGCCTCACTAACCCTATCATAAATAGTATTAACCCCTAATCTGCCCTCCCTAACATCGCCGACACCTAACTTCAATTATTAACCCCTAATCTGCCGACCGGAGCTCACCGCTATTCTAATAAATGTATTAACCCCTAAAGCTAAGTCTAACCCTAACACTAACACCCCCCTAAGTTAAATATAATTTAAATCTAACGAAATAAATTAACTCTTATTAAATAAATTATTCCTATTTAAAGCTAAATACTTACCTGTAAAATAAATCCTAATATAGCTACAATATAAATTATAATTATATTATAGCTATTTTAGGATTAATATTTATTTTACAGGCAACTTTGTAATTATTTTAACCAGGTGCAATAGCTATTAAATAGTTAAGAACTATTTAATAGTTACCTAGTTAAAATAATAACAAATTTACCTGTAAAATAAATCCTAACCTAAGTTATAATTAAACCTAACACTACCCTATCAATAAAATAATTAAATAAACTACCTACAATTACCTACAATTAACCTAACACTACACTATCAATAAATTAATTAAACACAATTCCTACAAATAAATACAATTAAATAAACTAGCTAAAGTACAAAAAATAAAAAAGAACTAAGTTACAGAAAATAAAAAAATATTTACAAACATAAGAAAAATATTACAACAATTTTAAACTAATTACACCTACTCTAAGCCCCCTAATAAAATAACAAAGCCCCCCAAAATAAAAAATTCCCTACCCTATTCTAAATTAAAAAAGTTACAAGCTCTTTTACCTTACCAGCCCTGAACAGGGCCCTTTGCGGGGCATGCCCCAAGAATTTCAGCTCTTTTGCCTGTAAAAAAAAACATACAATACCCCCCCCCAACATTACAACCCACCACCCACATACCCCTAATCTAACCCAAACCCCCTTAAAGAAACCTAACACTAAGCCCCTGAAGATCTTCCTACCTTGTCTTCACCATACCAGGTTCACCGATCCGTCCTGGCTCCAACATCTTCATCCAACCCAAGCGGGGGTTGGCGATCCATAATCCGGTCCAGAAGAGGCTCCAAAGTCTTCCTCCTATCCGGCAAGAAGAGGACATCCGGACCGGCAAACATCTTCTCCAAGCGGCATCTTCGATCTTCTTCCATCCGGAGCGAAGCGGCAGGATCCTGAAGACATCCAGCGCGGAACATCCATCCGGACCGACGACTGAACGACGAATGACTGTTCCTTTAAGGGACGTCATCCAAGATGGCGTCCCTCGAATTCCGATTGGCTGATAGGATTCTATCAGCCAATCGGAATTAAGGTAGGAATTTTCTGATTGGCTGATGGAATCAGCCAATCAGAATCAAGTTCAATCCGATTGGCTGATCCAATCAGCCAATCAGATTGAGCTCGCATTCTATTGGCTGTTCCGATCAGCCAATAGAATGCGAGCTCAATCTGATTGGCTGATTGGATCGGCCAATCGGATTGAACTAGATTCTGATTGGCTGATTCCATCAGCCAATCAGAAAATTCCTACCTTAATTCCGATTGGCTGATAGAATCCTATCAGCCAATCGGAATTCGAGGGACACCATCTTGGATTACGTCCCTTAAAGGAACAGTCATTCGTCGTTCAGTCGTCGGTCCGGATGGATGTTCCGCGCTGGTTGTCTTCAGGATCCTGCCGCTTCGCTCCGGATGGAAGAAGATCGAAGATGCCGCTTGGAGAAGATGTTTGCCGGTCCGGATGTCCTCTTCTTGCCGGATAGGAGGAAGACTTTGGAGCCTCTTCTGGACCGGATTATGGATCGCCAACCCCCGCTTGGGTTGGATGAAGATGTTGGAGCCAGGACGGATCGGTGAACCTGGTATGGTGAAGACAAGGTAGGAAGATCTTCAGGGGCTTAGTGTTAGGTTTCTTTAAGGGGGTTTGGGTTAGATTAGGGGTATGTGGGTGGTGGGTTGTAATGTTGGGGGGGGTATTGTATGTTTTTTTTTACAGGCAAAAGAGCTGAAATTCTTGGGGCATGCCCCGCAAAGGGCCCTGTTCAGGGCTGGTAAGGTAAAAGAGCTTGTAACTTTTTTAATTTAGAATAGGGTAGGGAATTTTTTATTTTGGGGGGCTTTGTTATTTTATTAGGGGGCTTAGAGTAGGTGTAATTAGTTTAAAATTGTTGTAATATTTTTCTTATGTTTGTAAATATTTTTTTATTTTCTGTAACTTAGTTCTTTTTTATTTTTTGTACTTTAGCTAGTTTATTTAATTGTATTTATTTGTAGGAATTGTGTTTAATTAATTTATTGATAGTGTAGTGTTAGGTTAATTGTAGGTAATTGTAGGTAGTTTATTTAATTATTTTATTGATAGGGTAGTGTTAGGTTTAATTATAACTTAGGTTAGGATTTATTTTACAGGTAAATTTGTTATTATTTTAACTAGGTAACTATTAAATAGTTCTTAACTATTTAATACCTATTGTACCTGGTTAAAATAATTACAAAGTTGCCTGTAAAATAAATATTAATCCTAAAATAGCTATAATATAATTATAATTTATATTGTAGCTATATTAGGGTTTATTTTACAGGTAAGTATTTAGCTTTAAATAGAAATAAGTTATTTAATAAGAGTTAATTTATTTCGTTAGATAAATATTATATTTAACTTAGGGGGGTGTTAGTGTTAGGGTTAGACTTAGCTTTAGGGGTTAATCCATTTATTAGAATAGCGGTGAGCTCCGATCGGAAGATTAGGGGTTAATAATTGAAGTTAGGTGTCGGCGATGTTAGGGAGGGCAAATTAGGGGTTAATACTATTTATGATAGGGTTAGTGAGGCGGATTAGGGGTTAATAACTTTATTATAGTAGCGCTCAGGTCCGCTCGGCAGATTAGGGGTTAATAAATGTAGGCAGGTGTCGGCGACGTTGTGGGGGGCAGGTTAGGGGTTAATAAATATAATATAGGGGTCGGCGGTGTTAGGGGTAGCAGATTAGGGGTACATAGGGATAACGTAGGTGGCGGCGGTTTACGGAGCGGCAGATTAGGGGTTTAAAAAAATATGCAGGGGTCAGCGATAGCGGGGGCGGCAGATTAGGGGTTAATAAGTGTAAGGTTAGGGGTGTTTAGACTCGGGGTACATGTTAGAGTGTTAGGTGCAGACGTAGGAAGTGTTTCCCCATAGGAAACAATGGGGCTGCGTTAGGAGCTGAACGCTGCTTTTTTGCAGGTGTTAGGTTTTTTTTCAGCTCAAACAGCCCCATTGTTTCCTATGGGGGAATCGTGCACAAGCACGTTTTTGAGGCCGGCCGCGTCCGTAAGCAACTCTGGTATCGAGAGTTGCATTTGCGGTAAAAATGCTCTACGCTCCTTTTTTGGAGCCTAACGCAGCATTTGTTTGAACTCTCGATACCAGAGTTAATTTTATGCGGCCAGAAAAAAGCCAGCGGAGCGTTAACAGCCCTTTTACCGCCGAACTCCAAATCTAGGCCTAAGTTTGCACCAGCACATTAAACAATGATTATCAGTAATTAAGGTCAATACGGTCACCCAAGAGTACTGCTTATAATTGTTTATGGTTTTTTTAACCATCGGCGTAGATTCAAGATAAAGCTTCGGGTGCTGCTGGGAAATTACTCTGAAACAGTGCGGCGAGATGTTCTAGTGCGCATGTCTGCTGGTCTGAATCTACTAGTTTATACGTAAGTGAAAATATTCCTAAAGACACAATAAAGCTTCAAAACAGTAGTTTTTTCCCCCTAAGATTATACTGAATAACCAGCGCACTCTTACATCGAATTCTCCAAGAAATGTAATGAACTAAAAAAAATGACGAATAAACCTGCAGCTAGATTACGAGTTTTTTGATAATGGTGTGCGGTGCTAACAAGCAGTTTCTGCTCACCGCTCACCTACAGACAACGCTGGTATTACAGGGTTTTTTAAACCCAGCATAAGCCACAGAAAAGTGAGTGGAGAGCAAAATTTAGCTCCACATCTCACTGTAATACCAGCGCTGCTTACTGTAGCGGTGAGCTGGGTAAATGTGCTCGTGCACGATTTCCCCATAGGTATCAATGGGGCAGAGCCGGCTGAAAAAAAACCTAACACCTGCAAAAAAGCAGCGTTCAGCTCCTAACGCAGCCCCATTGATTCCTATGGGGAAAGAACATTTACTTTACACCTAACACCCTAACATGAACCAGAGTTTAAACACCCCTAATCTTACACTATCGCTGACACCTATATTATATTATTAACCCCTAATCTGCCGCTCCGGACACCGCCACCACCTACATTATAGTTATGAACACCTAATCTGCTGTCCCCAACATCGCTGCAACCTACATTATATTTATTAACCCCTAATCTTCCGCCCCCAATGTCGCCGCAACCTAATTACACTTATTAAGCCCTAATCTGCCGCCCCCAACATCGCCACCACTATAATAAAGTTATTAACCCCTAAACTAAGTCTAACCCTAACACCCCCCTAACTTAAATCTAATTTAAATAAATCTAAATAAAATTACTATAATTAACTAAATTATTCCTATTTAAAAATAAATACCTATAAAATAAACCCTAATCTAGCTACAATATAACTAATAGTTACATTGTATCTAGCTTATGGTTTATTTTTATTTTACAGGCAACTTTGTATTTATTTTAACTATACAATAGTTATTAAATAGTTATTAACTAAATAAAGACAAATATACCTGTAAAATAAATCCTAACCTAAGTTACAATTACACCTAACACTACACTATAATTAAATTAATGACCTTAACTAAATACAATTAAATACAATTTAAAAAAATTATCTAAAGTATGGAAAAAAAACACTAAATTACAGAAAATAATAAAATAATTACAAGTTTTTTAAACTAATTACACCTAATCTAATCCCCCACAAAATAAAAAAGCCCCCCAAAATAATAAAAAGCCCTACCCTATACTAAATTACAAATAGCCCTTAAAAGGGCCTTTTGCGGGGCATTGCCCCAAAGTAATCAGCTCTTTTACCTGTTAAAAAAAAATACAATACCCCCCCAAAAAAACCCCACCCACACACCCAACCCTACTCTAAAACCCACCAAATACCCCCTTAATAAAACCTAACACTAACCCCTTGAAGATCACCCTACCTTGAGAAGTCTTCACCCAACCGGGCCGAAGTCCTCAACAAAGCCGGGTGAAGTGGTCCTCCAGACGGGCAGAAGTCTTCATCAGAGCCGGGAAGAAGAGGTACTCCAGACGGGCAGAAGTTATCATTCAGGCGGTATCTTCTATCTTCATCCATCCGGCATGGAGCGGCTCCATCTTCAAGACATCCGACGCGGAGCATCCTCTTCAAACGAAGTCCAACTGAAGAATGAGGTTCCTTTAAATGACATCATCCAAGATGGCGTCCCTTAAATTCTGATTGGCTGATAGAATTCTATCAGCCAATCGGAATTAAGGTAGAAAAAATCCTATTGACTGATCCAATCAGTCAATAGGATTGATCTGACATTCAGCCAATAGGATTTTTTCTACCTTAATTCCAATTGGCTGATGGAATTCTATCAGCCAATCGTAATTCAAGGGACGCCATCTTGGATGACGTCATTTAAAGGAACCTCATTCTTCAGTTGGAATTCATTTGAAGAGTATGCTCCGCGTCGGATGTCTTGAAGATGGAGCCGCTCAACGCCGGATGGATGAAGATAGAAGTTGCCGCCTGGATGAAGACTTCTGCAGGTCTGGAGGACCACTTCTTCCCGGCTTGGATGAAGACTTCTGCCCGCCTGGAGGACCACTTCGCCCAGCTTTGTTGAGGACTTCGGCCCGGTTGGGTGAAGACTTCTCAAGGTAGGGTGATCTTCAAGGGGTTAGTGTTAGATTTTATTAAGGGGGTATTGGGTGGGTTTTAGAGTAGGGCTGGGTGTGTGGGTGGTGGGTTTTAATGTTGGGGGGGTATTGTATTTATTTTTTACAGGTAAAAGAGCTGATTACTTTGGGGCAATGCCCCACAAAAGGCCCTTTTAAGAGCTATTTGTAATTTAGTATAGGGTAGGGCTTTTTATTATTTTGGGGGGCTTTTAAATTTTATTAGGGGGTTAGATTAGGTGTAATTAGTCTAAAAAAACTTGTAATTATTTTATTATTTTCTGTAATTTAGTGTTTGTTTTTTTCGTACTTTAGATAATTGTATTTAATTGTAGTTAGTTTAGTGAATTAATTTTATTGTAGTGTAGTGCTAGGTGTAATTGTAACTTAGGTTAGGATTTATTTTACAGGTAAATTTGTCTTTATTTTAACTAGGTAGCTATTAAATAGTTAATAACTATTTAATAACTATTCTACCTAGTTAAAATAAATACAAAGTTGCCTGTAAAATAAAAATAAACTCGAAACTAGCTACAATGTAACTATTAGTTATATTGTAGCTAGCTTAGGGTTTATTTTATAGGTAAGTATTTCGTTTTAAATAGGATTAATTTAGTTAATTATAGTAATTTTATTTAGATTTATTAAAATTATATTTAAGTTAGGGGGCTGTTAGGGTTAGAGTTAGATTTAGGGGTTAATACATTTAATATAGTGGCGGCGACGTTGGGGCGGCAGATTAGGGGTTAATAAATGTAGGTAGGTGGCGGCAATGTTAGGGATGGCAGATTATGGGTTAATAAAATTTAACTTGTGTTTGCGATGCGGGAGTACGGCGGTTTAGGGGTTAATATATTTATTATAGTGGCAGTGATCTCCGTTTAGGCAGATTAGGGGTTAAAAAATGTATTATAGTGTTAGCGAGTTGGGGGGGCCTCGGTTTAGGGGTTAATAGGTAGTTTATGGGTGTTAGTGTACTTTTTAGCACTTTAGTTAAGAGTTTTTTGTTATGGCATTAGCCCATAAAGCTCTTAACTACTGACTTTTAAATGCGGTACCAGTCTTGACAGGAGAGGCTGTACCGCTCACTTTTAGGAAGACTCATAATACCGGCGTTAGGAAAATCCCATTGAAAATATAGGATACGCAATTGACGTAAGTGGATTTGTTGTATTTTAGAGTCACGCCAAAAAAGTGAGAGGTACACCTGTACCTGCAAGACTCGTAATACCAGCGGACGTTAAAAAGCAGCGTTGGGACCTCTTAACTCTGCTTTTTAACCCTAACGCAAGACTCGTAATCTAGCCGCTGGTATTTTGTTTTCATTCACTTATTTTTATATTCTGAGATTAGCAAATAAAGTAATAATAAAGAGTAAACATGTAACAACGTATTGATCACAACTACAGTGTTTACAAAAGGGAGTTTTAGATGATAAAATCTTAAAATAAAGTAAGTATGTTAACGAGAGTATTTAATGGACATTTTACATAGTTTTCATTCACTAATTCATTAACCTAGTAAGTTCGCACCAGCACATTAAACAATAATACGATTCTAATACGACGTGAGCTAACCATGACGTCAGAGATACTGAAGCCTAATTACTATGACAAAATGTGTTTTTTAACGATCAGCTTACAATTTAAAGGGACAATTTTACATGCAATGCTCTTTAAAGGGACAGTAAATACTTTAAAATTTCAAGCAATTACACAACTCACACTATGGTACCACTAGGTTATAACGCACTATAGCTGAATACTTTTACTATTTTTAGTAGAACAAGTCCATTTTACATTTTCGGTTTTCTAAACAATGTGACACATTTCATAGCATGTAAATTGGTTTGAGGTATACTGAGGCGCCAACTAATACCTTTTCGCCCAGGGGTGGTGGTCCCTAGCTAACACCGTAAATGCAAGGAAATGTGAATAAAACCTAGGCGCCAATCCTACGGAGGCTAAGGTATTAAGACTGCTAATGTGTTAAAAGTAGAATTTATTATATAAAATCAGCTTTGATCAATAAAAGATTATTGCATAAAAAATGGTTGCGTACATAAAGATGGTTGCATACATAAAAAAGGTTGCATACATAAATAATGGTCATGGATCCATGATAACAATGAATGTACAATATTAAAAACAACAATAAATGGAATAAATAGTAAGCGATTAAAATACACAATGGTGAAATACACAATACTCAAATAATATGTGTATGTGTTAAAAATTAGTAAGAGTCCAACGAATAGAGTTAACAAACGAGATCAACAATCCATATAGAGGTGATTCCAGTAGATATAAAAAATCTTTAGTGATCAAAAAGATCCCTTAGTGATCAAAAAGTTGCTTAGTGATCAAAAAAATTGATGAATCCTGTGCAAAAGATTTTTGATGTATCCTGTGAAAAAAGTCAGTGAGATGAAAAATAATAAAAGTAATCCAGTGATAAAAAATAAATGTGAAAAATAATTTTGTGATAAAAATTAATAAATCCTGTGAAAAACAGAATTTATGCTTACCTGATAAATTACTTTCTCCAACGGTGTGTCCGGTCCACGGCGTCATCCTTACTTGTGGGAATATCTCTTCCCCAACAGGAAATGGCAAAGAGTCCCAGCAAAGCTGGCCCATATAGTCCCTCCTAGGCTCCGCCCACCCCAGTCATTTCGACCGACGGACAGGAGGAAAAAAATAGGAGAAACCATATGGTACCGTGGTGACTGTAGTTAGAGAAAATAATTCATCAGACCTGATTAAAAAAAACCAGGGCGGGGCCGTGGACCGGACACACCGTTGGAGAAAGTAATTTATCAGGTAAGCATAAATTCTGTTTTCTCCAACATTGCTGTGTCCGGGCCCACGGCGTCATCCTTACTTGTGGGAACCAATACCAAAGCTTTAGGACACGGATGAAGGGAGGGAGCAAATCAGGTTACCTAAACGGAAGGCACCACGGCTTGCAAAACCTTTCTCCCAAAAATAGCCTCAGAGAAGCAAAAGTATCAAATTTGTAGAATTTGGCAAAAGTGTGCAGTGAAGACCAAGTCGCTGCCTTACATATCTGATCAACAGAAGCCTCGTTCTTGAAGGCCCATGTGGAAGCCACAGCCCTAGTGGAGTGAGCTGTGATTCTTTCAGGAGGCTGCCGTCCGGCAGTCTCGTAAGCTAATCGGATGATGCTTTTAATCCAAAAGGAAAGAGGTAGAAGTTCGCTTTTTGACCTCTCCTTTTACCAGAATAGAACGACAAACAAGAAGATGTTTGTCTAAATCTTTTGTAGCATCTAAATAGAAATTTAGAGCACGGACAACGTCCAAATTGTGTAACAAACGTTCCTTCTTTGAAACTGGATTTCGGGACACAAAGAAGGTACGAACTATCTACTGGTTAATATTTTTGTTAGAAACAACCTTTGGAAGAAAACCAGGGCTTAGTACGCAGAACCACCTTATCTGTATGAAACACCAGATAGGGCGGAGAACACTGCAGAGCAGATAACTCTGAAACTCTTCTAGCAGAAGAAATAGCAACTAAAAACAAAACTTTCCAAGATAACAACTTAATATCTATGGAATGTAGAGGTTCAAACAGAACCCCTTGAAGAACTGAAAGAACTAGATTTAAACTCCAGGGAGGAGTCAAGGGTCTGTAAACAGGCTTGATCCTAACCAGCGCCTGAACAAATGCTTGAACATCTGGCACAGCTGCAGTCGTTTGTGTAATAAGACAGATAAAGCAGAAATCTGTCCCTTTAGAGAACTCGCTGAAATCCTTTATCCAAAACCTTCTTGTAGAAAGGAAAGGATCTTAGGAATTTTGATCTTATTCCATAAGAATCCCTTGGATTCACACCAGCAGATATATCTTTTCCATATTTTATGGTAAATTTTTCTAGTTACCGGTTTTCCAGCTCGAACTAGAGTATCTATCACAGAATCTGAAAACCCACACTTTGATAGAATCAAGCGTTCAATTTCCAAGCCGTCAGCTGGAGGGAGACCAGATTTGGATGTTCGAATGGACCCTGTACAAGAAGATCCTGTCTCAAAGGTAGCTTCCATGGTGGAACCGATGACATATTCACCAGGTCTGCATACCAAGTCCTGCGTGGCCACACAGGAGCTATCAAGATCACCGAAGCCCTCTCCTGCTTGATCCTGGCTACCAGCCTGGGGATGAGAGGAAACGGTGGAAACATAGGCTAGGTTGAAGGTCCAAGGCGCTACTAGTGCATCTACTAGAGTCGCCTTGGGATCCCTGGATCTGGACCCGTAGCAAGGAACCTTGAAGTTCTGACGAGACGCCATCAGATCCATGTCTGGAATGCCCCATAATTGAGTCAACTGGGCAAAGATCTCCGGGTGGGAGTTCCCACTCCCCCCCGGATGGAATGTCTGACGACTCAGATAATCCGCCTCCCAGTTTTCCACACCTGGGATGTGGATCGCAGATAGGTGGCAGGAGTGATCCTCCGCCCATTGTATTATTTTGGTCACTTCTTTCATCGCCCAGGGAACTCTCCTTGTTCCCCCCTGGATGATTGATATAAGCAACAGTCGTCATGTTGCTTGATTGGAATCTTATGAATCTGGCCTTTGCCTAGTCTGAGGCCAAGCCCTGAGAGCATTGAATATCGCTCTCAGTTCCAGAAAGTTTATCGGGGAGAAGAGACTCTTCCCGAGACCATAGTCCCTGAGCTTTCAGGGATTCCCAGACCGCGCCCCAGCCCACTTGACTGGCGTCGGTCGTGTCGATGACCCACTCTGGTCTGCGGAAGCTCATTCCCTGGGATAGGTGGTCCAGGTTAGCCACCAACGGAGTGAGTCTCTGGTCTTCTGATCTACTTGAATCACTGGAGACAAGTCTGTATAGTCCCCATTTCCACTGTTTCAGCATGCACAGTTGTAATGGTCTTAGATGAATTCGCGCAAAAGGAACTATGTCCATTGCTGCAACCATCAACCCTACTACTTCCCATGCACTGAAGCTATGGAAGGACGTGGAACAGAATGAAGAACTGGACAAGAGCGCTTAGAAGTTTTGACTTTCTGACCTCTGTCAGAAAAATCCTCATTTCTAAGGAATCTATTATTGTTCCCAAGAAGGGAACTCTCATTGACGGAGACAGAGAACTTTTTTCTATGTTCACCTTCCATCCATGAGATCTGAGAAAGGCCAGGAGATGTCTGTATGAGCCTTTGCTTTTGAAAGGGACCGAGGCTTTGTATTAGAATGTCGTCCAAGTATGGTACTACTACAATGCCCTCGGTCTTAGAACCGCTAGAAGGGACCCGAGTACCTTTGTAGAAAATCCTTGGAGCAGTGGCTAATCCGAATGGAAGGGCCACAAACTGGTAAATGTTTGTCCAGAAAGGCTAACCTTAGGAACTGATGATGTTTCTTTGTCGGATAGGAATATGTAGTTACGCCATCCTTTAGATCCACGGTAGTCATAAATTGACCTTCCTGGATAGTAGGTATAATCGTATCGAATGGTTTTCCATTTTGAACGATGGTACCCTGAGAAATTTGTTTAGGATCTTTAAATCCAGAATTGGCCTGAAGGTTCCCTATTTTTTGGGAACTACGAACAGATTTGTGTAAAATCCCCATTCCTTGTTCCATCCTTGGAACTGCGTGTATCACTCCCATTTTTAACCAGGTCTTCTACACAATGTAAGAACGCCTGTCCTCTTTAATTGGTTTGAGGATAAGAGAGACATGTGGAATCTTCCCCTTGGGGGTAGTTCTTTGAATTCCAGAAGATAACCCTGAGTAACGATTTCTAGCGTCCAGGGATCCTGAACATCTCTCGCCCAAGCCTGAGCAAAGAGAGAGAGTCTGCCTACCACTATATCCGGTCCCGGCTACTCCTTCATGCTGTTTTGTTAGCAGCAGCAGGCTTCTTGGCCTGTTTACCCTTGTTCCAGCCTTGCATCAATTTCCAGGCTGGTTTGGACTGTGAGGAATTACCCTCTTGCTTAGAGGATGCAGAATTAGAGGCCGGTCCATTCCTGAAATTACGAAAGGAACGAAAATTAGACTTATTCTTGGCTTTGAAAGGCCTATCTTGTGGGAGGGCGTGGCCCTTTCCCCCAGTGATGTCTGAGATAATCTCTTTCAATTCTGGCCCACAAAGAGAGTTTTACACTTGAAGGGGATGTTAAGCCAATTTTGTCTTGGATGATACATCCGCTGACCAAGACTTTAGCCAAAGCGCTCTGCGCGCCACAATTGCAAACCCTGAATTTTTCGCCGCTAATCTAGCTAATTGCAAAGCGGCATCTAAAATAAAAGATTTTGCCAACTTAAGTGCGTGAACTCTGTCCATAACCTCCTCATATGGAGTCTCTCTACTGAGCGACTTTTCTAGTTCCTCGAACCAGAACCACGCTGCTGTAGTGAAAGGAACAATGCACGAAATGGGTTGTAGAAGGTAACCTTGCTGTACAAAAATCTTTTTAAGCAAACCTTCCAATTTTTTATCCATAGGATCTTTGAAAGCACAATTATCCTCGATAGGAATAGTAGTGCGCTTGTTTAGAGTAGAAACTGCCCCCTCGACCTTAGGGACGACAATAGGAAATAATTTCTTAAATATAGGAGGGGGAACAAAAGGTATGCCTGGCTTTTCCCACTCCTTATTCAGTATGTCCGCCACCCGCTTGGGTATAGGAAAAGCGTTGGGGTGCACCGGAACCTCTAGGAACTTGTCCATCTTGCATAATTTCTCTGGAATGACCAAGTTGTCACAATCATCCAGAGTAGATAACACCTCCTTAAGCAGTGCGCGGAGATGTTCTAATTTAAATTTAAATGTCACAACATCAGGTTCGGCCTGTTGAGAAATTTTTCCTGAATCTGAAATTTCCCCATCTGACAAAACCTCCCTCATGGCCCCTTCAGATTGGTGTGAGGGTATGACAGAGCAATTATCATCAGCGCCCTCCTGCTCTTCAGTGTTTAAAACAGAGCTATTGCGCTTTCTCTGATATACAGGCATTTTGGATAAAATATTTGCTATGGTGTTATCCATTACAGCCGTCAATTGTTGCATGGTAATAAGCATTGGCGCGCTAGAAGTACTAGGGGCCTCCTGCGTGGGCAAAACTGGTATAGACACAGAAGGAGATGATGTAGAACCATGTCTACTCCCTTCATCTGATGAATCATCTTGGGCAACTTCATTATCTGTGACAGTACTGTCCTTACATTGTTTGGACACTATGGCATAATTATCACACAATTTTGAAGGGGGAGACACATTGAGTTTCATACATATAGAACATAGCTTATCTGAAGGTACAGACATGTTAAACAGGCTTAAACTTGTCAATAAAGCACAAAAACCGTTTTAAAAGAAAACCGTTACTGTTTCTTTAACTTTTAAACAGAGCACACTTTATTACTGCATATGTGAAAAATATGAAGGAATTGTTCAAAATTTACCAAAATTTCACCACAGTGTCTTAAAGCATTAAAAGTATTGCACACCAATTTTCAGAGCTTTAACCCTTAAAATAACGAAACCGGAGCCGGTTACAGATTTAACCCCTATACAGTCCCAGCTACAGCCTTTGCTGCGATTTTACCAAGCCCAGAGGGGAATACGATACCAAATGACGCCTTCTAGAAGCTTTTCCAAATACTTTCAGGTCCTCACACATGCATCTGCATGTCTAGCTCTCAAAAACAACTGCGCAATAATGGCGCGAAAATGAGGCTCAGCCTACAACTGGGAAGGCCCTTCCTGACTGGAAAAGGTGTCTAACATAGTGCCTGACGTTAAAAAACGTTCCCCAAGTTATTAAGTGTGAATTACCAGCATAAACATGTATAAAATGCCCAAATAAAGTAATCGATTTGCTCAATAAAAGTGTCTGCCAGTTTTATAGCCCATATTAAGCCCTTTATTCTGTTTGAGATTAAGAAAAATGGCTTACCGGTCCCCATGAGGGGAAATGACAGCCTTCCAGCATTACTCAGTCTTGTTAGAAATATGGCTAGTCATACCTTAAGCAGAAAAAGTCTGCTGTTTCCCCCAACTGAAGTTACTTCATCTCAACAGTCCTGTGTGGAAACAGCAACCGATTTTAGTTACTGTCTGCTAAAATCATCTCCCTCTCACAAACAGAAATCTTCATCTTTTTCTGTTTCAGAGTAAATAGTACATACCAGCACTATTTTAAAATAACAAACTCTTGATAGTAGAATAAAAAAAACTACAACTAAACACCACATACTCTTAACCATCTCCGTGGAGATGTTGCCTGTGCAACGGCAAAGAGAATGACTGGGGTGGGCGGAGCCTAGGAAGGACTATATGGCCAGCTTTGCTGGGACTCTTTGCCATTTCCTGTTGGGGAAGAGATATTCCCACAAGTAAGGATGACGCCGTGGACCGGACACACCAATGTTGGAGAAAAATTAATAAATCCTGTGAACAAATATATAATGATCCTGTGAGAAAAGACTGTGATAAAAATATCTGTCTAGATCTTGAAATCCAAATATCAAAAATTAGTTGATAAAATGTGAAAATTAAGTGCACTGAATCTGAGCAATGAAGTTAATAGGTTAATGGAGTTTTGACTCCATACTTCTTAAAAACAAGAGTACTATAGCCCAAAAAGATAACAAGTGCAAAACGAAATTGATGACTTGGGTAAACAAAAATAAATGACGATCCTCCTGTGGAAAAAATAAATAGAGAACAATGTGTAGAAAGTTTACAAATTGTGTTAGCAATTGAAAAAAGGCTTACCAGTTCAAGGTCTACGCGTTTTGGCCCATGCAAGGCCTTTATCAAGACTGGTTTCATGTTGATAGTGTAGGCCTTTTATAGAGAGTGGATAATTGACCGGATGTTTGCTAAAACAATGACTTCCGGTTTCTACTTACGATGAACTATTTGATAAAATGTATACTTCCCTTCTGTGATATATAGCTTATATAGGTGTTTTTCAACCAGTGTGCCGTAGCACACTAGTGTGCCGTGCGAGATCCTCAGGTGTGCCGCAGCAGACTGACAACAGTGTGACATATTTTTTAAACTTTGCTTGTTTTTTACTCCCAGTGCAGGGGTAGTTTGTAGGAGGCTTGGCATAACAACACAATACATACAGTATGTGTGTGTTTGTGTGTATGTGTATATATATATATATATATATGCTGTATTAGGCTACTTTGACGAACCAAGGTTATCCAACCCTGCACCAGTCACTTATTTGGCACAGAAAGGGTTTTCAGCCCCCTTTTCTGTCACCTATAGCTCAAATGCTGCCACCACTTAAAATTTATTAAAGGGAAAATCTTAAGGAAAACCCCAGACTTTAAACATTAACTCTAGAAATACAATTTAGCAGAAAATAACCTAAAATTATACAGTTCTAATATTCCAGTCTCTTTCAGTAAAGTGGTTCAATTATTAGACAAAGGCCAAACTTAATAAAGGAATTATTTATTATGCCAAAAATATTATGCACAATGCATTAATAATAAAAAGTTGTTACAAATAAAATTACACACGCAAACAGTGTTTTAAAATAAAAAGGAGAAAAACAGAATTGAATACTTTACTAGCTTCAAGATCTGCGCCAGGGGAATGGCAAGAAAATGATGGCTCCTTACTTCTGTACAGCAGCTCCCCTTGTAAGAATGACAATCTTATTGTTAAAAAATAAGATTCTTAAACCTACTTCTCAGAGATCATGTTGCTTAACCACACCCTCCTGGGCGGGCTAAGAAACCCCACTGTCTTTACAACCTTCAATAGACTAAATTTCTTGCCTGAATTTATACAATCCATTATCATTCCTGCTAGGTAAGAAATTTCTATATTTACATATTTAGAACCTCTTAGTTTTATTGGGAGAACCAGTTTGATATCAAATATGCCATAGGTTGTCATATTTACCTGCCGTTAAGGTTATAACACTTTTAACCCACATATGTACATAATATACCAATGTCCTGTCAGTGACCTGGTCAGTTTTTGTAATGAAGGGCCTGTTTTGCATCATGCATTCTATTGACAGCTTAAGCCATAAACTTTATCCTGTGTATCTCTGTGACTAAGAGCTTCAGTGATTTTATGACTCAATGCATACACACTAACATTTGGTGGCTAGTTAGAGGGTTCTGGCACTTCAAAGAAAATACAAACACAATTCTTCTTGAAAACAAATAACTGTTTTGAGTGCAAGCTACACAAAGTTAACCACATTTTTTTTAGAAAAATTTAGGAAGAGAATGCATTTTTAAAACATCTTTCTAATCTACTTCTATTATCTAATTTGTTTTAATTCTCTTTTGCTGAAAAGCATATCTAGATATGCTCAGTAGCTGCTGATTGTTGCTGCACATAGAAGTCTCATGTGATTGGCTCACCCATGTTGCATTGCTTTTTCTTCAAATAAGGATATCTCAACAATGAAGCAAAATAAATAATAGAAAGTAAATTGTAATGTTGTTTAAATTTGTATGTTCTATCTGAATCATGAAAGAAAGATTTTTGGTTTAGTGGCCTTAAGGAATCTTTTTGATCACTAAAGATTTTTACATCTACTGGAATCACCTCTATATGGATTGTTGATCTCAGTTTGTTCACTCTATTCGTTGGACTCTTACTAATTTTTACACATACACATATTATTTCACCATTGTGTATTTCACCATTGTGTATTTTAATCGCTTACTATTTATTCCATTTATTGTTGTTTTTAATATTGTACATTCATTGTTATCATGGATCCATGACCGATTATTTATGTATGCAACCATCTTTATGTATGCAACCAATTTTTAAGCAATAATCTTTTATTGATCAAAGCTGATTTTATATAATAATTCTACTTTTAAACACATTAGCAGTCTTAATGCCTTAGCCTCCATAGGATTGGCGCCTAGATTTTATTCATATTTCATAGCATGTGCAGAATATAATCCTGAGAAAGATAGAAAAGTTCTGTTTTTAATAACCATTTGATATCAGCCAGCTTTAATTGCCGAGCCTTCAAAAATTGTTTATTTCAAAAACTATCCCTGTATCAAAACATGGGGAATCTTCAATGCTTAAGGCGTAAGTTAAACATAAGGGCGCCGGGAAGAACCTAGATAGCTGAGGGTGAAAATTATTTGTTTACTGATGTCAATAATGTTTTGTTTACTGATGTTAATAAAATAGTTACAGCTAATAGCTAATATATTTGTATAATAGCACAAAATATTATAGATTTGTAAATAAAGATACAAGATAAAGCTCCGGGTGCTGCTGGGAAATTACTCTGAAACAGCGCGACGAGAAGTTCTACTGCACATGTCTGCGGTTCTGAATCTACTTGTTTATTCTAGTACAGGTGGCCCTCGTTTTACAACGGTTCAATTTACACCGTTTCAGAATAACAACCTTTTTTTCCAGTCATTTGACTGCTGTTGAAAAGCATTGAGAAGCAGTGCATTTATTAAAATAGCCAGTAGGTGGAGCTGTCCGCTTGTGTTGCAGCAAAGCTAAGCAAGCTGAAATTAATCAGTTTAACCAGACCTGAGCTATCGAGCAGATTTCAAAGGAACAAGATCTTCCTGTCTATAAATCAGTCCAGATTGGAATGCATAGAAAGAACTGTTTGCAGAAAAATGCAAGTGAAGTCTGTGTTGTAGGATTATTTTATTAGGTTTATAATGCTGTTTAGCATTTAAAGTCTTCATTTCAATGCTTTAAAATAATGTATTAGGTGTTACTTATGATAATTTTGAGAGGGGCCTGGAACCTATCACCCTCACTTCCCATTGACTTACATTATAAACTGGGTTTCAATTTACAATGGTTTCGATTTACAACCATTCCTTCTGGAACCTAACCCCGGCGTAAACTGAGGGCTACCTGTATAAAATATAATATTCATAAAGACACAATAAAGCTTCAAAACAGTATTTCCCCCCCTGAGATTTTACTGAATAACCAGCGCACTTTTACATCGAATTCTCCAAGAAATGTAATGAACTAAAAACAAATGACGAAGAAACCTATTATTTTGTTTTCATTCATTTATTGTTATATTCTGTGATTAGTAAATAAAGTATTGATAAAGAGTAAACATGTAACAACGTATTGATCACAACTACAGTGTTTACAAAAGGGAGTTTTAGATGATAAAATCTTAAAATGAAATAAGAATGTTAAGGAGAGAATTTAATGGACATTTTACATTAAGTTTCCATTCACTAACCTACTAAATTCGCACCAGCACATTAAACAATAATTATCAGTAATAAAGATCAATACGGTAACCTGCTGCTTATAACGCATTACGCGATATCTATTAATATACTTAGAAACCAACCAGCCTTACATTGCCGGCCTCTAAAAATAGTTTTATGGTTTCTCAATCATCGACGTAGATTTTTTTATAGTTAGGGACGATAATGGAGTTACCTGAAGAACCTAATAAGCTGAGGGTGAAGATTGAAGACGATTTTGTTTAATAAAGTTAATAACATAGTGACATCTTTATAACACAAACCTGTAGATTTTTATAGCAACACAAACCTGTAGATTTTTATAGCAACACAAACCTGTAGATTTGTATAGCACCACAAACCTGTAGATTTGTATAGCAACACAAACCTGTAGATTTTTATAGCAACACAAACCTGTAGATTTTTATAGCAACACAAACCTGTAGATTTGTATAGCAACACAAACCTGTAGATTTTTATAGCAACACAAACCTGTAGATTTTTATAATAGCACTAAATATTATGGAAAGTAAAATAAGGCGCTCAGCTCTTTCAAGGCGAGAATCTCCGGGTGCTGCTGGGAAATGTGCGGCGGGTTCTAATACCACGTGAGTTGACCCTGACGTCAGAGATACTGAAGCCTATTACTGTGACAAAATGTGCTTTTTAACGATTATCTTATCATTTAAAGGGACAATGTTACATGCGATGCTCTTTAAAGGGACAATAAATACTTTAAAATTGCAAGCAATTACACAACTCACACTAAAGTACCACTAGGTTATAACGCACTATAGCTGAATACTTTTTACTATTTTAAGTAGAACAAATCAATTTTACATCGTCTGTGTTTTCGAAACGAATGTGACCCATTTAATAGCAAATGCAGAATAAATCCTGAGAAAGTAGAAACGTTTCCTGTTTTTATTACAGTTTGAGATCAGCCCGCTTTGTATCGCCGGCCTTCAAATTGTTTTAGTCAAAATCTGAACCTGAGTCAGAAATACGACTAGGATCGCTGCCCTGGTTGCTTCACTGATTTAAAAGTAAGTTAAACATAAGGGCGTCGGAAGAACCTAGATAGCTGAGGTGAGAATGAAGATGATGTTGTTTGTCAATAATGTTTTGTTTACTGATGTTAATAACCTAGTTACAGCTTAATAGAACAAACTGTTATATTTGTATAATAGCACTAAATATTATAGAAAGTAAAATAAGGCGCTCAGCTCTTTCAAGGCGAAAATCTCCGGGTGCTGCTGGGAAATGTGCGGCGGGTTCTAATACCACGTGAGTTGACCCTGACGTCAGAGATACTGAAGCCTATTACTGTGACAAATGTGCTTTTTAATGATCAGTCTTACAAGTTAAAGGGACAATGTTACATGCGATGCTCTTTAAAGGGACAGTAAATACTTTAATATATTGCAAGCAATTTACACAACTCACACTAAGGTGGTACCACTAGATTATAACGCACTATGGCTGAATACTTATCACTATTTTTAGTAGAGCAAGTAAAATCCTGAGAAAGATGAAAAAGTTACTGTTTTTTTTACCATTTGAGATCAAACCCGCTATGGAGCTGTAAATAATATAGTCAGCCCCAATAATAATGCACCAGTAAAACTAATTAGTCAGCCCCAATAATAATGCACCAGTAAATCTAATTTAGTCAGCCCCAATAATAATGCACCAGTAAAACTAATTAGTCAGCCCCAATAATAATGCACCAGTAAAACTAATTAGTCAGCCCCAATAATAATGCCACCAGTCAAACTAATTAGTCAGCCCCGAATAATATGCACCAGTAAAACTAATTAGTCAGCCCCAATAATAATGCACCAGTAAAACTAAATTAGTCAGCCCCAATAATAATGCACCAGTAAATACTAATTAGTCAGCCCCCAATAATAATGCACCAGTAAAACTAATTAGTCAGCCCCAATAATAATGCACCAGTAAAACTAATTAGTCAGCCCCAATAATAATGCACCAGTAAAACTAATTAGTCAGCCCCAATAATAATGCACCAGTAAAACTAATTAGTCAGCCCCAATAATAATGCACCAGTAAAACTAATTAGTCAGCCCCAATAATAATGCACCAGTAAAACTAATTAGTCAGCCCCAATAATAATTGCACCAGTAAAAACTAATTAGTCAGCCCCAATAATAATGCACCAGTAAAACTAATTATATAATCATACTAATATCAGTCTTTGTAATATTATGTTTTCAGGTTTGGCTGCTCTGCAGCTCTACAAACTATAAAGTGTAAAACTTAACTATGGAGTTGCCTGAAGAACCTAAACAGCTTGCGGGTGAGAAAAGAAGACGATTTTCATTGCCGATGTCAATAATGTTTTGTTTACTGAGATTCATAACATAGTGATAGTTTAATAACACAAACTGTTAGATTTATATAATAGCACAAATATTATGTAAATAAGGATACAAGATAAATGTTTATTCACCGAAAGAATTTACAACGCTACTTTCTATAGATGAGTTTACGGATAGATTATTGGACATTGGAATATTAATTGAAGCGATTCTTAAACGATAACAGAAATAAGTTAATTCCTCTAATTCTATTGTTGTACTAACAACCGCTCTGCAACGCAGTGTTCCAGAATTGATAGTTTAATTAAATGTAACATTACACAGAAAGTTATTAGAGTAGATATCTGCAGAAGCTAATAAGCTGAGGGTGAAAAAGTTAAGACGCTGTTATTTACTGAGGTTGATAGTGATAACTTAATAACACAACTGTATGTTTGTATAATAGCACAAAACAATACGAGATTTAAATAAGGAAACAAGCTTTATACGCGGTCATCATCATGCGACGACCCCGGGTGCTGCTGGGAAATTCCTCTGAAACAGTGCAGCGAGTTGTTTCTAGTGCGCATGTCTGGGGGATATGACTATGACGTCAGAGAAACTGAAGCCTTTTTACGCTGATAAAATGTGAAACTATAATTGTGCTTCCAGCATTTCAGCTATTTAAAGGGACAGTGTAAATTGCCTGCTTAATAATGTTTTCAAAGGCTTATTATGTAAGCAGCAGAGTATAAAATGTATGGCACAATGTACCTTTAGGTTTATTTGTATATATTAGATTGCTGCTTTTTTTCTTTTTATATCACAACACATTAAAATGTACAGAACTTGCAGGGAAATCAGACACCTTATCTTATAATTTTCAGTACACACAAATGCTTTTATCTCTTTCTGTAAACCAAAGAACAAATACCAGGAATTTTCTAAAATATTGTTTAAAACAGACAAATGTGACCCAAAATGTATTATTTAATAATAAAAAGACCAGGATCAATAATCCCCCATAGAAGGTGCGCCTTGTGTGCGATGATAGTTCATACGGATCCAAAAGTGTTAAGGCTGCACTCTCAGACAGATGATCCAGGACGGACACCTAAGAACGATGAGAACAAAAGAGAGGCGCCAAATCATAGAGCAGTATCGTCTGGGATATACAAAGGCACAGATGACACCGCTCCCCCCAAATGCACAGCCTACTCACAGACGGAGCGAGCACCGAGTGCCAGTGATCGCAAGCCGGGACTGTTGTGAGTCGCCCGGCAGACACGTTAGGCTGGTTGACGTCACAGGAACTCCGACCAATCAGGGTAGGTTTCCTCCCGGTGTTGTATCATAATGGTTCCCCTGTAGAATTTAGGGACTTCGGCTTCTCGGCAAGATCGGAACTCCGCCCCCCACAGCAGCCACTCCCATTCTCCTCCCATCTCTTAAATTTCAATATCCCGTCTTGAAAGCTCAGTCTCCATGCTCGTGCATGAGAAACATCTCCTCCCACGCCACCCTGCTATCGGCACTGCTTCTTCTGCTGATGTAATGCAGCTTGTCACACGCTCCCTGCTCCCTTCTAGACTTCATTACTACAGCTCGAATACCTATTGCTCTTCTCAAATACCACAATACATATTCTGCTTCAATTTTTTTTATTGTTTAAAGAAACAGTTTGTAAAATCATCCAATAAAGATTATTAACAATAATGTGCTAGGTTCTTTATTACTTTTGTTCTCTGGAAATCCTTTGTTGAAAACACTTTTCTCAAATACCACAATACATATTCTGCTTCAATTTTTTTTTATTGTTTAAAGAAACAGTTTGTAAAATCATCCAACAAAGATTATTAACAATAATGTGCAGGGTTCTTTACCACTTTTGTTCTCTGGAAATCCTTTTTTAGAAAAGACGTTTTCCAAATACCACAATACATTTTCTGCTGCAATGTTTTTTCTTGTTTAAAGAAACAGTTTGTAAAATCATCCAATAAAGATTATTAACAATAATGTGCAGGGTTCTTTACTACTTTTGTTCCTTGGAAATCCTTTGTTGAAAACACTTTTCTCAAATACCACAATACATATTGTGCTGCAATTTTTTGTTATTGTTTAAAGAAACAGTAAAATCATCCAATAAACATTATTAACAATAATGTGCAGGGTTCTTTATTACTTTTGTTCTCTGGAAATCCTTTGTTGAAAATACTTAATTTAAATACTACAGTACACATTCTGCTGCAATGTTTTTCTTTATTGTTTAAAGAAACAGTTTGTAAAATCATCCAATAAAGATTATTAACAATAATGTGCTGGGTTCTTTACCACTTTTGTTCCTTGGAAATCCTTTGTTGAAAACACTTTTCTCAAATACCATTATACACATTCTGCTGCAATGTTTTTCTTTATTGTTTAAAGAAACAGTTTGTAAAATCATCCAATAAAGATTATTAACAATAATGTGCAGGGTTCTTTACCACTTTTGTTCTCTGGAAATCCTTTGTTGAAAATACTTAATTTAAATACCACAATACATATTCTGCTGCAATTTTTTTTATTGTTTAAAGAAACAGTTTGTAAAATCATCCAATAAAGATTATTAACAATAATGTGCAGGGTTCTTTACTACTTTTATTCTCTGGAAATCCTTTGTTAAAAATACTTAATTTAAATACCACAATACATATTGTGCTGCAATTTTTTTTTATTGTTTAAAGAAACAGTTTGTAAAATCATCCAATAAAGATTATTAACAATAATGTGCAGGGTTCTTTACTACTTTTGTTCTCTGGAAATCCTTTGTTAAAAATACTTAATTTAAATACCACAATACATATTGTGCTGCAATTTTTTTTATTTAAAGAAACAGTTTGTAAAATCATCCAATAAAGATTATTAACAATAATGTGCAGGGTTCTTTACTACTTTTGTTCTCTGGAAATCCTTTGTTGAAAAGACTTTTCTCAAATACCACAATACATATTCTGCTGCAATTTTTTTTATTGTTTAAAGAAACAGTTTGTAAAATCATCCAATAAAGACTATTAACAATAATGTGCAGGGTTCTTTACTACTTTTGTTCTCTGGAAGTCCTTTGTTGAAAAGACTTAATTTAAATACTAAAATACATATTCTGCTTCAATTTTTTTTATTGTTTAAAGAAACAGTTTGTAAAATCATCCAATAAAGATTATTAACAATAATGTGCCTAGTTCTTTACTACTTTTGTTCTCTGGAAATCCTTTGTTGAAAGACTTTTCTCAAATACCACAATACATATTCTGCTTCATTTTTTTTTATTGTTTAAAGAAACAGTTTGTAAAATCATCCAATAAAGATTATTAACAATAATGTGCCTAGTTCTTTACTACTTTTGTTCTCTGGAAATCCTTTGTTGAAAACACTTTTCTCAAATACCACAATACATATTCTGCTTCAATTTTTTTTTATTGTTTAAAGAAACAGTTTGTAAAATCATCCAATAAAGATTATTAACAATAATGTGCCTAGTTCTTTACTACTTTTGTTCTCTGAAAATCCTTTGTTGAAAAGACTTTTCTCAAATGCCACAATACATATTCTGCTGCAATTTTTTTTTTTATTGTTTAAAGAAACAGTTTGTAAAATCATCCAAAAAAGATTATTAACAATAATGTGCAGGGTTCTTTACTACTTTTGTTCTTTGGAAATCCTTTGTTGAAAAGACTTAATTTAAATACTAAAATACATATTCAGCTTCAATTTTTTTATTGTTTAAAGAAACAGTTTGTAAAATCATCCAATAAAGATTATTAACAATAATGTGCAGGGTTCTTTACTACTTTTGTTCTCTGGAAATCCTTTGTTGAAAAGACTTTTCTCAAATACCAGAATACATATTCTGCTGCAATTTTTTTTATTGTTTAAAGAAACAGTTTGTAAAATCATCCAATAAAGATTATTAACAATAATGCAATAATGTGCAGGGTTCTTTATTGCTTTTGTTCTCTGGATATCCTTTGTTGAAAAGACTTTTCTCAAATACCAATATACATATTCTGCTGCAAATTTTTATTATTGTTTAAAGAAACAGTTTGTAAAATCATCCAATAAAGATTATTAACAATAATGTGCAGGGTTCTTTATTACTTTTGTACTCTGGAAATCATTTGTTGAAAAGACTTTTCTCAAATACCACAATACATATTCTGCTTCAATTTTTTTTTTATTGTTTAAAGAAACAGTTTGTAAAATCATCCAATAAAGACTATTAACATTAATGTGCAGGGTTCTTTACTACTTTTGTTCTCTGGAAATCCTTTGTTGAAAAGACTTAATTTAAGTACATATACTGCTTCAATTTTTTTTTTATTGTTTAAAGAAACAGTTTGTAAAAGCATCCAATAAACATTATTAACAATAATGTGCAGGGTTCTTTACTACTTTTGTTCTCTGGAAATCCTTTTTTAGAAAAGACGTTTTCCAAATACCACAATACATATTCTGCTTCATTTTTTTTTTATTGTTTAAAGAAACAGTTTGTAAAATCATTAAAAAAAGACTATTAATAATAATGTGCAGGGTTCTTTACTACTTTTGTTCCTTGGAAATCCTTTGTTGAAAAGACTTTTCTCAAATACCACAATACATATTCTGCTGCAATTTTTTTTATTGTTTAAAGAAACAATTTTTAAAATCATCCAATAAAGATTATTAACAATAATGTGCAGGGTTCTGTACTACTTTTGTTCTCTGGAAATCCTTTGTTGAAAAGACTTAATTTAAATTCTAAAATACATATTCTGCTGCAATTTTTTTTTATTGTTTAAAGAAACAGTTTGTAAAATCATCCAATAAAGATTATTAACAATAATGTGCAGGGTTCTTTACTACTTTTGTTCTTTGGAAATCCTTTGTTGAAAAGACTTAATTTAAATACTAAAATACATATTCTGCTTCAATTTTTTTTATTGTTTAAAGAAACAGTTTGTAAAATCATCCAATAAAGATTATTAACAATAATGTGCAGGGTTCTTTACCACTTTTGTTCTCTTGATATCCTTTTTTTAGAAAAGACGTTTTCCAAATACAAGAAAGGAGACAATGGCACTACTCAGTTTATTGGTGTGTTTTAACGTTCCCCCTACTAATTCATAGTGAGTATACTTGGTATTGGTATACTCCAATATTATGTGTCTGATAGGGATAGGTGCTTGTACCGGTAGATAAACTTGTACAAAGAATCAGTAAGAAACTGACAAAAGGGTACAAATGTAGCACTCTGTGAACATATTAATGTAACACCTCCTGTGTTACATTAATACGTTCACAGAGTGCTACATTTGTACCCTTTTGTCAGTTTCTTACTGATTCTTTGTACAAGTTTTCCAAATACCACAATACATATTCTGCTGCAATCTTTTTTCTTGTTTAAAGAAACAGTTTATAAAATCATCCAATAAATATTATTAACAATAATGTGCAGGGTTCTTTATTACTTTTGTTCTCTGGAAATCCTTTGTTGAAAAGACTATTCTCAAATACCAAAATACATATTCTGCTACAAAGTTTTTTATTGTTTTAAGAAACAGTTTGTAAAATCATCCAGTAAAGATTATTAACAATAATGTGCATGGTTCTTTACTACTTTTGTTCTCTAGATATTATTTTTTTAAAAGACTTAATTGAAACACTCAAGTACACAAAGAAACAGTTTTTAAAATTCATCCAATAAAGATAAATAACAGTAATGTTAATGATTCTATCACAGTTATTTAATCCTCTTTATATCCTTTGTTTAAAAATATATAAATTAATGTAATAGTGTGAGCTAGCGGAGCACATTTGGTGAGTCAATGACAATGCTTATACAGCTAGATTTAGAGTTTGGCGGTAGCCGTGGAAAACCAGCGTTAGAGCCTCCTAACGCTGGTTTTGGGCTACCGCTGGTATTTAGAGTCAGTCAGGAAAGGGTCTAACGCTCACTTTCCAGCCGCGACTTTTCCATACCGCAGATCCCCTTACGTCAATTGCGTATCCTATCTTTTCAATGGGATCTTTCTAACGCCGGTATTTAGATTCGTGGCTGAAGTGAACGTTAGAAATCTAACGACAAAACTCCAGCCGCAGAAAAAAGTCAGTAGTTAAGAGCTTTCTGGGCTAACGCTAAAGCTCTTAACTACTGTGCTCTAAAGTACACTAACACCCATAAACTACCTATGTACCCCTAAACCGAGGTCCCCCCACATCGCTGCCACTCTAATAAATATTTTTAACCCCTAATCTGCCGACTGCACACCGCCGCAACCTACATTATCCCTATGTGCCCCTAATCTGCTGCCCCTAATACCGCCGACACCTACATAATATTTATTAACCCCTAATCTGCCGCCCCCAACGTCGCTGCCACCTACCTACACTTATTAACCCCTAATCTGCCGACCGGACTGCCCCGCTACTATAATAAATCTAATAACCCCTAATCCGCCTCACTCCCGCCTCAATAACCCTATAATAAATAGTATTAACCCCTAATCTGCCCTCCCTAACATCGCCAACACCTAACTTCAAGCATTAACCCCTAATCTGCCGACCGTAGCTCACCGCTACTCGAATACATTTTTTAACCCCTAAAGCTAAATTTAACCCTAACCCTAACACCCCCCTAAGTTAAATATAATTTTTATCTAACGAAATAAATTAACTCTTATTAAATAAATTATTCCTATTTAAAGCTAAATACTTACCTGTAAAATAAACCCTAATATAGCTACAATATAAATAATAATTATATTGTAGCTATTTTAGGATTAATATTTATTTTACAGGCAACTTTGCATTTATTTTAACCAGGTACAATAGTTAAAATAATTACAAAATTACCTGTAAAATAAATCCTAACCTAAGTTACAATTAAACCTAACACTACACTATCAATAAATTAATTACATAAAATACCTACAATTATCTACAATTAAACCTAACACTACACTATCAATAAATTAATTAAATACAATACCTACAAATAAATACAATTAAATAAACTAACTAAAGTACAAAAATAAAAAAGAAACTAAGTTACAAAAAATAAAAAAATATTTACAAACATTAGAAAAATATTACAACAATTTTAAACTAATTACACTTACTCTAAGCCCCCTAATAAAATATCAAAGACCTCCAAAATAAAAAAATGCCCTACCCTATTCTAAAATTAAAATAGAAAAGCTCTTTTACCTTACCAGCCCTGAAAAGGGCCCCTTGCGTGCATGCCCCAAAGAATTCAGCTCTTTTGCCTGTAAAAAAAAACCATACAATAACCCCCCCAACATTACAACCCACCACCCACATACCCCTAATCTAACCCAAACCCCCCTTAAATAAACCTAACACTAAGCCCCTGAAGATCTCCCTACCTTGTCTTCACCACACCGGGTTCACCGATCGATCCAGAAGAGCTCCTCCGATGTCTTGGTCCAAGCCCAAGCGGGGGGCTGAAGATGTCCATGATTCGACTGAAGTCTTCATCCAAGCGGGAGCTGAAGAGGTCCATGATCGGGCTGAAGTCTTCATCCAAGCGGGAGCTGAAGAGGTCCATGATCAGGCTGAAGTCTTCTATCAAGCGGCATCTTCAATCTTCTTTCTTCCGGATCCATGTTCATCCCGCCAACATGGAACATCCATCTTCACCGACGACTTCCTGACGAATGACGGTTCCTTTAAGGGACGTCATCCAAGATGTCGTCCCTCGAATTCCGATTGGCTGATAGGATTCTATCAGCCAATCGGAATTAAGGTAGAAAAATTCTGATTGGCTGATGGAATCAGCCAATCAGAATCAAGTTCAATCCGATTGGCTGATCCGATTGGCTGATCCGATTGGCTGATCCGATCAGCCAATCGGATTGAACTTGATTCTGATTGGCTGATTCCATCAGCCAATCAGAATTTTTCTACCTTAATTCCGATTGGCTGATAGAATCCTATCAGCCAATCGGAATTCGAGGACGACATCTTGGATGACGTCCCTTAAAGGAACCGTCATTCATCGGGAAGTCGTCAGTGAAGATGGATGTTCCATGTTGGCGGGATGAACATGGATCCGGAAGAAAGAAGATTGAAGATGCCGCTTGATAGAAGACTTCAGCCCGATCATGGACCTCTTCAGCTCCCGCTTGGATGAAGACTTCAGCCCGATCATGGACCTCTTCAGCTCCCGCTTGGATGAAGACTTCAGTTGAATCATGGACATCTTCAGCCCCCCGCTTGGGCTTGGACCAAGACATCGGAGGAGCTCTTCTGGATCGATCGGTGAACCTGGTGTGGTGAAGACAAGGTAGGGAGATCTTCAGGGGCTTAGTGTTAGGTTTATTTAAGGGGGGTTTGGGTTAGATTAGGGGTATGTGGGTGGTGGGTTGTAATGTTGGGGGGGGTTATTGTATGGTTTTTTTTTACAGGCAAAAGAGCTGAATTCTTTGGGGCATGCACGCAAAGGGCCCTTTTCAGGGCTGGTAAGGTAAAAGAGCTTTTCTATTTTAATTTTAGAATAGGGTAGGGCATTTTTTTTATTTTGGAGGTCTTTGATATTTTATTAGGGGGCTTAGAGTAGGTGTAATTAGTTTAAAATTGTTGTAATATTTTTCTAATGTTTGTAAATATTATTATTATTATTATTATTATTATTTTTTGTAACTTAGTTCTTTTTTATTTTTGTACTTTAGTTAGTTTATTTAATTGTATTTATTTGTAGGTATTGTATTTAATTAATTTATTGATAGTGTAGTGTTAGGTTTAATTGTAGATAATTGTAGGTATTTTATTTAATTAATTTATTGATAGTGTAGTGTTAGGTTTAATTGTAACTTAGGTTAGGATTTATTTTACAGGTAATTTTGTAATTATTTTAACTAGGTAGCTATTAAATAGTTATTAACTATTTAATAGCTATTGTACCTGGTTAAAATAAATACAAAGTTGCCTGTAAAATAAATATTAATCCTAAAATAGCTACAATATAATTATTATTTATATTGTAGCTATATTAGGGTTTATTTTACAGGTAAGTATTTAGCTTTAAATAGGAATAATTTATTTAATAAGAGTTAATTTATTTCGTTAGATAAAAATTATATTTAACTTAGGGGGGTGTTAGGGTTAGGGTTAAAATTAGCTTTAGGGGTTAAAAAATGTATTCGAGTAGCGGTGAGCTACGGTCGGCAGATTAGGGGTTAATGCTTGAAGTTAGGTGTTGGCGATGTTAGGGAGGGCAGATTAGGGGTTAATACTATTTATTATAGGGTTATTGAGGCAGGAGTGAGGCGGATTAGGGGTTAATAGATTTATTATAGTAGCGGGGCAGTCCGGTCGGCAGATTAGGGGTTAATAAGTGTAGGTAGGTGGCAGCGACGTTGGGGGCGGCAGATTAGGGGTTAATAAATATTATGTAGGTGTCGGCGGTATTAGGGGCAGCAGATTAGGGGCACATAGGGATAATGTAGGTTGCGGCGGTGTGCGGTCGGCAGATTAGGGGTTAAAAATATTTATTAGAGTGGCGGCGATGTGGGGGGACCTCGGTTTAGGGGTACATAGGTAGTTTATGGGTGTTAGTGTACTTTAGAGCACAGTAGTTAAGAGCTTTAGCGTTAGCCCAGAAAGCTCTTAACTACTGACTTTTTTCTGCGGCTGGAGTTTTGTTGTTAGATTTCTAACGTTCACTTCAGCCACGAATCTAAATACCGGCGTTAGAAAGATCCCATTGAAAAGATAGGATACGCAATTGACGTAAGGGGATCTGCGGTATGGAAAAGTCGCGGCTGGAAAGTGAGCGTTAGACCCTTTCCTGACTGACTCTAAATACCAGCGGTAGCCCAAAACCAGCGTTAGGAGGCTCTAACGCTGGTTTTCACGGCTACCGCCAAACTCTAAATCTAGCTGTATAAGCATTGTCATTGACTCACCAAATGTGCTCCGCTAGCTCACACTATTACATTAATTTATATATTTTTAAACAAAGGATATAAAGAGGATTAAATAACTGTGATAGAATCATTAACATTACTGTTATTTATCTTTATTGGATGAATTTTAAAAACTGTTTCTTTGTGTACTTGAGTGTTTCAATTAAGTCTTTTAAAAAAATAATATCTAGAGAACAAAAGTAGTAAAGAACCATGCACATTATTGTTAATAATCTTTATTGGATGATTTTACAAACTGTTTCTTAAAACAATAAAAAACTTTGTAGCAGAATATGTATTTTGGTATTTGAGAATAGTATTTTCAACAAAGGATTTCCAGAGAACAAAAGTAATAAAGAAGGTGTTACATTAATATGTTCACAGAGTGCTACATTTGTACCCTTTTGTCAGTTTCTTACTGATTCTTTGTACAAGTTTATCTACCGGTACAAGCACCTATCCCTATCAGACACATAATATTGGAGTATACCAATACCAAGTATACTCACTATTCTATGAATTAGTAGGGGAACGTTAAAACACACCAATAAACTGAGTAGTGCCATTGTCTCCTTTCTTGTATTTGGAAAACGTCTTTTCTAAAAAAAGGATATCAAGAGAACAAAAGTGGTAAAGAACCCTGCACATTATTGTTAATAATCTTTATTGGATGATTTTACAAACTGTTTCTTTAAACAATAAAAAAAATTGAAGCAGAATATGTATTTTAGTATTTAAATTAAGTCTTTTCAACAAAGGATTTCCAGAGAACAAAAGTAGTAAAGAACCCTGCACATTAATGTTAATAATCTTTATTGGATGATTTTACAAACTGTTTCTTTAAACAATAAAAAATAAATGAAGCAGAATATGTATTGTGGTATTTGAGAAAAGTCTTTTCAACAAAGGATTTCCAGAGAATAAAAGTAGTAAAGAACCCTGCACATTAATGTTAATAATCTTTATTGGATGATTTTACAAACTGTTTCTTTAAACAATAAAAAAAAATTGCAGCACAATATGTATTGTGGTATTTGAGAAAAGTGTTTTCAACAAAGGATTTCCAAGGAACAAAAGTAGTAAAGAACCCTGCACATTATTGTTAATAATCTTTATTGGATGATTTTACAAACTGTTTCTTTAAACAATAAAAAAAAAATTGAAGCAGTATATGTACTTAAATTAAGTCTTTTCAACAAAGGATTTCCAGAGAACAAAAGTAGTAAAGAACCCTGCACATTAATGTTAATAGTCTTTATTGGATGATTTTACAAACTGTTTCTTTAAACAATAAAAAAAAAATTGAAGCAGAATATGTATTGTGGTATTTGAGAAAAGTCTTTTCAACAAATGATTTCCAGAGTACAAAAGTAATAAAGAACCCTGCACATTATTGTTAATAATCTTTATTGGATGATTTACAAACTGTTTCTTTAAACAATAATAAAAATTTGCAGCAGAATATGTATATTGGTATTTGAGAAAAGTCTTTTCAACAAAGGATATCCAGAGAACAAAAGCAATAAAGAACCCTGCACATTATTGCATTATTGTTAATAATCTTTATTGGATGATTTTACAAACTGTTTCTTTAAACAATAAAAAAAATTGCAGCAGAATATGTATTCTGGTATTTGAGAAAAGTCTTTTCAACAAAGGATTTCCAGAGAACAAAAGTAGTAAAGAACCCTGCACATTATTGTTAATAATCTTTATTGGATGATTTTACAAACTGTTTCTTTAAACAATAAAAAAATTGAAGCTGAATATGTATTTTAGTATTTAAATTAAGTCTTTTCAACAAAGGATTTCCAAAGAACAAAAGAAGTAAAGAACCCTGCACATTATTGTTAATAATCTTTTTTGGATGATTTTACAAACTGTTTCTTTAAACAATAAAAAAAAATTGCAGCACAATATGTATTGTGGTATTTGAGAAAAGTGTTTTCAACAAAGGATTTCCAGAGAGCAAAAGTAGTAAAGAACCCTGCACATTAATGTTAATCATCTTTATTGGATGATTTTACAAACTGTTTCTTTAAACAATAAAAAAAATTGAAGCAGAATATGTTTTGTGGTATTTGAGAATAGTCTTTTAAACAAAGGATTTCCAGAGAATAAAAGTAGTAAAGAACCCTGCACATTATTGTTAATAGTCTTTGTTGGATGATTTTACAAACTGTTTCTTTAAACAATAAAAAAAATTGAAGCAGAATATGTTTTGTGGTATTTGAGAAAAGTCTTTTCAACAAAGGATTTCCAGAGAACAAAAGTAGTAAAGAACTAGGCACATTATTGTTAATAATCTTTATTGGATGATTTTACAAACTGTTTCTTTAAACAATAAAAAAAATTGAAGCAGAATATGTATTGTGGTATTTGAGAATAGTCTTTTAAACAAAGGATTTCCAAAGAACAAAAGTAGTTCAGAACCCTGCACATTATCGTTAATAATCTTTATTGGATGATTTTACAAACTGTTTCTTTAAACAATAAAAAAAATTGCAGCAGAATATGTATTGTGGTATTTGAGAAAAGTATTTTCAACAAAGGATTTCCAGAGAACAAAAGTGGTAAAGAACCCTGCACATTATTGTTAATAATCTTTATTGGATGATTTTACTGTTTCTTTAAACAATAAAAAAAATTGCAGCACAATATGTATTGTGGTATTTGAGAAGAGCAATAGGTATTCGAGCTGTGTAATGAAGTCTAGAAGGGAGCAGGGAGCGTGTGACAAGCTGCATTACAACAGCAGAAGAAGCAGTGCCGATAGCAGGGTGGCGTGGGAGGAGATGTTTCTCATGCACGAGCATGGAGACTGAGCTTTCAAGACGGGATATTGAAATTTAAGAGATGGGAGGAGAATGGGAGTGGCTGCTGTGGGGGGCGGAGTTCCGATTCTTGCCGAGAAGCCGAAGTCCCTAAATTCTACAGGGGAACCATTTATGATACAACACCGAGAATGTCATTTCCACACTTTCATGAACAAGTGCATAGCTAGCTAATGCTATGTGTTACCCCCTGCTGCCCGTTACTGGTAATACAGCCGCCTGTACGCTCAGCTGTTGTCAAATTTCAATAAAGTTTTGCTTGTTGAAGCGCGTCCCCGTGTCCTTGTCATGGCGGAATATCAAGAAGCTCCCCTCTGCAGCCGTCCTGCAGGCCTGGACCCGGCTAATTACTACGGCCTGAGCGCCGAGAACAAGCGGGCGGCAGAGGAGAGGCTGGCACTACGGGCTCAACTAAAGCGGCAATACCTTCTGCAACTCAATGACCCCAACAGGAAAACTCTGGTGGTGAGTGACAATGACAGGGACTAGAGCAGTGCCCCCAAGCCAGTAATATGTGTAACTCAGTAACTCACTCCCCGGGTAGTAATATGTGTAACTGAGCGGATCCCCCCTTCCCGATGGCAATACCTACTGCAGCTTAGTGACCCCAACAAGAAACCTCTGGTGGTGAGTGACAGGGACTATAGCAGTGCGACCCTAGGCAGTAATATGTGTAACTCAATAACCCCCTCCCCGGTAGTAATATGTGTAACTGAGCGGATCCCCCCTTCCTGATTGTAATACCTACTGCAGCCTAGTGACCCCAACAGAGAAACTCTTGTGGTGAGTGACAGGGACTATAGCAGTACCCCCAGGCAGTAGTATGTGTAACTCAGTAACCCCCAGGTAGTAATATGTGTAACTGAGCGGATCCCCCCTTCCCGATGGCAATACCTACTGCAGCTTAGTGACCCCAACAAGAAACCTCTGGTGGTGAGTGACAGGGACTATAGCAGTGCGACCCTAGGCAGTAATATGTGTAACTCAGTAACTCACTCCCCCGGGTAGTAATATGTGTAACTGAGCGGATCCCCCCTTCCCGATGGCAATACCTACTGCAGCTTAGTGACCCCAACAAGAAACCTCTGGTGGTGAGTGACAGTAGCAGTGCGACCCTAGGCAGTAATATGTGTAACTCAATAACCCCCTCCCCGGTAGTAATATGTGTAACTGAGCGGATCCCCCCTTCCCGATGGCAATACCTACTGCAGCTTAGTGACCCCAACAAGAAACCTCTGGTGGTGAGTGACAGTAGCAGTGCGACCCTAGGCAGTAATATGTGTAACTCAATAACCCCCTCCCCGGTAGTAATATGTGTAACTGAGCGGATCCCCCCTTCCTGATGGTAATACCTACTGCAGCCTAGTGACCCCAACAGAGAAACTCTTGTGGTGAGTGACAGGGACTATAGCAGTACCCCCAGGCAGTAGTATGTGTAACTCAGTAACCCCCAGGTAGTAATATGTGTAACTGAGCGGATCCCCCCTTCACTATGACAATACCTACTGCAGCTCAAAGACCCCAACAGAGAAATTCTTGTTGTGAGTGACAGCGACTATAGCAGTGCCCCCAGGCAGTAATATGTGTAACTCAATAACCCCCCTCCCCCAGTAGTAATATGTGTAACTGAGCAGATCTCCTCTTTTCGGATGGCAATACCTACTGCAGTTTAGTGACCCCCAACAAGAAAACTCTGGTGTTGAGTGACAATGACAGGGACAATAGCAGTGCGCCCCTAGGCAGTAATATGTGTAACTTAGTAACCCCCTCCCCCAGGTAGTAATATGTGTAACTGAGCGGATCCCCCTTCCCGATGGCAATACCTACTGCAGCTTAGTGACCCTAACAGGAAAACTCTAGTGGTGAGTGACAATGACACGGGCAATAGCAGTGCCCCCAGGCAGTAATATGTGTAACTCAATAACCCCCTCCTCTGGGTAGTAATATGTGTAACTCAGTAACCCCCTCCTCTGGGTAGTAAAATGTGTAACTGAGTGGACCCCCCTTCCCGACGGCAATACCTACTGCAGCTTACTGATCCTCACAGGAAAACTCTGGTGGTGAGTGACAATGACAGGGACAAAAGCAGTGCTCCCCTAGGCAGTAATATGTGTAAGTTTGTAACCTCCTCCCCTGGGTAGTAATATGTGTAACTCTGTAACCTCCTCCTCCTCCGGGTAGTAATATGTGTAACTCTGTAACCTCCTCCTCCTCCGGGTAGTAATATGTGTAACTCTGTAACCTCCTCCTCCCCCGGGTAGTAATATGTGTAACTCTGTAACCTCCTCCTCCCCCGGGTAGTAATATGTGTAACTCTGTAACCTCCTCCTCCTCCTCCGGGTAGTAATATGTGTAACTCTGTAACCTCCTCCTCCGGGTAGTAATATGTGTAACTCTGTAACCTCCTCCTCCGGGTAGTAATATGTTTAACTCTGTAACCTCCTCCTCCGGGTAGTAATATGTGTAACTCTGTAACCTCCTCCTCCCCCGGGTAGTAATATGTGTAACTCTGTAACCTCCTCCTCCCCTGGGTAGTAATATGTGTAACTCTGTAACCTCCTCCTCCCCTGGGTAGTAATATGTGTAACTCTGTAACCTCCTCCTCCCCTGGGTAGTAATATGTGTAACTCTGTAACCTCCCCCGGGTAGTAATATGTGTAACTCTGTAACCTCCTCCTCCCCCGGGTAGTAATATGTGTAACTCTGTAACCTCCTCCTCCTCCTCCCCCGGGTAGTAATATGTGTAACTCTGTAACCTCCTCCTCCCCCGGGTAGTAATATGTGTAACTCTGTAACCTCCTCCTCCCCCGGGTAGTAATATGTGTAACTCTGTAACCTCCTCCTCCTCCCCCGGGTAGTAATATGTGTAACTCTGTAACCTCCTCCTCCTCCGGGTAGTAATATGTGTAACTCTGTAACCTCCTCCTCCGGGTAGTAATATGTGTAACTCTGTAACCTCCTCCTCCGGGTAGTAATATGTGTAACTCTGTAACCTCCTCCTCCGGGTAGTAATATGTGTAACTCTGTAACCTCCTCCTTCGGGTAGTAATATGTGTAACTCTGTAACCTCCTCCTCCCCCGGGTAGTAATATGTGTAACTCTGTAACCTCCTCCTCCCCCGGGTAGTAATATGTGTAACTCTGTAACCTCCTCCTCCCCCGGGTAGTAATATGTGTAACTCTGTAACCTCCTCCTCCGGGTAGTAATATGTGTAACACTGTAACCTCCTCCTCCGGGTAGTAATATGTGTAACTCTGTAACCTCCTCCTCCGGGTAGTAATATGTGTAACTCTGTAACCTCCTCCTCCTCCCCCGGGTAGTAATATGTGTAACTCTGTAACCTCCTCCTCCTCCCCTGGGTAGTAATATGTGTAACGGAATGATTCCCCCCTTCCCGTTGGCAGTACCTACTTCAGCTTAGTGACCCCAACAAGAACACTAGTGGTGACAATGACAGGGGCAATAGCAGTGTCCCCCCTAAGCAGTAATATTTCTAATTCCGTAACCACCCACCGGGTAGTAATATGTTTAACGGAGTGATCCCCTCCCTTCTCGGTGGCAGTACCTACTGCAGCTCAATAAGAAAACAATGGTGGTGATTGACACCAACAGGAACAATAACGGTGACCCCCTCCTGTATCTGGACAATACCTACTGCAGCTCAGTTGCCCAATAGAAAAGCTCTGGGAGTGACACTGACTAACCTTTCCTAACCTCAGTTCCCCTCCTCCTTTATGCCCTTGAGCGTCCTTAGCATGTAAGCTTATGAACCCTGCTGTTTGCAGATCACCTTCATAAGAGCTGACTACAACAATGCAACTCCTGGTATGGCCCCTCTACCCACTTAATCCACATAAATGTTACCTTGCATACCATACCTCTGTTTATAGTGATACAGAATCTGTTGTCACTCTACAAATAACTAATAATAACTTACTTATCTCACCCCCTACCCATTACCAGGACAATACCTTCTTTAGATCAAGGACCCCAACAAGATGACTCTGGTGGTGAGTGACAATGACAAGGGCAGTAACAGTGACACCAGTGGGCAATAACGTGTGTAACTTATTGTTTCCACCCTCCTTTACTGGGACAATACTTGCTACAGCTCAATCACCCCAACATAATTTCTGACAGTGGCAAAGATCTTAGGGTGAAAGACTTTTATACTAGGGAACTGTTAATATTGACCCTGATGGGTAGAGATCAAGAGGTGTGACAGAATTGGTGACGGGGGATATAGATGTGAGAATAAGTGAATTATTATTACTTTACACTTCAGGTTTTGCCTTTTAAGTTTTATTACATTTAAACTTTTCACTTTCTATTTTGTATTTCAATGCATATAGATTCTGTATATAGCAGTGTATTTAGGATTTTGATTTTACAAATTCCGATTATGCTTTGACAGCTTCTGTGTAACTTTAAAGGGACAGTCAAGTCCAAAAAAAACTTTCATGTTTCAAATAAGGCATGCAGTTTTATTCAACTTTCCAATTTACTTTTATCAACAATTTTGCTTTGTTCTTTTGGTATTCTTAGTTGAAAGCTAAACCTAGGAAGGCTCATAGGATAATTTCTAAGCCCTTGAAGACCGCCTCTAATCATATGCTTTTGTATTTGCTGTTCACAACAGGGGAGAGCTAGTTCCTGTAACCCATATAGATAACATTTTGAGCACGCCTGTGAATTGTGGCAGACACTGCACTACAGGGAGTGCAGAATTATTAGGCAAGTTGTATTTTTGAGGATTAATTTTATTATTGAACAACCATGTTCTCAATGAACCCAAAAAACTCATTAATATCAAAGCTGAATATTTTTGGAAGTAGTTTTTAGTTTGTTTTTAGTTTTAGCTATTTTAGGGGGATATCTGTGTGTGCAGGTGACTATTACTGTGCATAATTATTAGGCAACTTAACAAAAAACAAATATATACCCATTTCAAATATTTATTTTTACCAGTGAAACCAATATAACATCTCAACATTCACAAATATACATTTCTGACATTCAAAAACAAATCAGTGACCAATATAGCCACCTTTCTTTGCAAGGACACTCAAAAGCCTGCCATCCATGGATTCTGTCAGTGTTTTGATCTGTTCACCATCAACATTGCGTGCAGCAGCAACCACAGCCTCCCAGACACTGTTCAGAGAGGTGTACTGTTTTCCCTCCTTGTAAATCTCACATTTGATGATGGACCACAGGTTCTCAATGGGGTTCAGATCAGGTGAACAAGGAGGCCATGTCATTAGATTTTCTTCTTTTATACCCTTTCTTGCCAGCCACGCTGTGGAGTACTTGGACGCGTGTGATGGAGCATTGTCCTGCATGAAAATCATGTTTTTCTTGAAGGATGCAGACTTCTTCCTGTACCACTGCTTGAAGAAGGTGTCTTCCAGAAACTGGCAGTAGGACTGGGAGTTGAGCTTGACTCCATCCTCAACCCGAAAAGGCCCCACAAGCTCATCTTTGATGATACCAGCCCAAACCAGTACTCCACCTCCACCTTGCTGGCATCTGAGTCGGACTGGAGCTCTCTGCCCTTTACCAATCCAGCCACGGGCCCATCCATCTGGCCCATCAAGACTCACTCTCATTTCATCAGTCCATAAAACCTTAGAAAAATCAGTCTTGAGATATTTCTTGGCCCAGTCTTGACGTTTCAGCTTGTGTGTCTTGTTCAGTGGTGGTCGTCTTTCAGCCTTTCTTACCTTGGCCATGTCTCTGAGTATTGCACACCTTGTGCTTTTGGGCACTCCAGTGATGTTGCAGCTCTGAAATATGGCCAAACTGGTGGCAAGTGGCATCTTGGCAGCTGCACGCTTGACTTTTCTCAGTTCATGGGCAGTTATTTTGCGCCTTGGTTTTTCCACACGCTTCTTGCGACCCTGTTGACTATTTTGAATGAAACGCTTGATTGTTCGATGATCACGCTTCAGAAGCTTTGCAATTTTAAGAGTGCTGCATCCCTCTGCAAGATATCTCACTATTTTTGACTTTTCTGAGCCTGCCAAGTCCTTCTTTTGACCCATTTTGCCAAAGGAAAGGAAGTTGCCTAATAATTATGCACACCTGATATAGGGTGTTGATGTCATTAGACCACACCCCTTCTCATTACAGAGATGCACATCACCTAATATGCTTAATTGGTAGTAGGCTTTCGAGCCTATACAGCTTGGAGTAAGACAACATGCATAAAGAGGATGATGTGGTCAAAATACTCATTTGCCTAATAATTCTGCACTCCCTGTAATTGGCTAAAATGAAAGTCAATAGATAATAAATAAAATGTCAAGTGATCAGGGGGCTGTCAGAAGATGCTTAGATACAAGGTAATCACAGAGCTAAAAGTATATTAATATAACCGTGGTGGCTGTGCAAAACTGGGGAACGGGTAATAAAAGGATTATCTATCTTTTAAAACAACTGTCCCTTTAATAATAAATTAGGCTCATACTTTGTATATTTATGTGTATATTTTACAAATTACATTTCAGTTTGTATTTGTCTATTTAAAATTAATTAAAATGTCTACGCATTTCAGCCCTGTACAAGGGCCTTTCTCAAGACAATGTCAATGTCTTGAGAAAGGACCTTGCACAGGGCTGAAATGCATAGACTTTTGTCCGTAAGGGATTTGTGAGACTATCTATTCTTCCAGGATCGTCTGTTTGGGTGAGTTATACACTAATAGACCCCCCCGCAGACGTAGTTTGTATAGTTTTTTTCTTTTTTTGTCTTTTATTTAGGTGATCACCTTATCAGGATACTACAAACATAGGATAACCTTGGATCAGGATCCTTTCCGTCTCCGCTTCACATATTGGGACTCCATTTCTTGTCACACACAATAGGACTTATTTTGTTGGCCCATGGATGTTTCTAAACCATTATAAAAGACTTTTTAATCTGCTTATTTTTTCTAAAGGTGTGGTTGTCGAATTCTTGTTGTTGAATTCTTTGTATTTATGTGTTTATTAATCAATTAGCACCCAGTTTATTAACTGTTTATGATTAGCACTTATCAACTGTTATTTTATTATTGTCCACTTCACTGTTGTGCTGTAATTTGCACATTTATTTACACATTTCATATATGGTCCAAACCCCCCTCCACTATTTATACACAGATTCCTAGACCTTAATTTGGGCTAGTTATACCCATGTGTATCCTTCATTGATTCTTTTTATATCATTTTTGCCATTTTATTTGTTATCATTAGTTAAGTCCTTTTTTCTGCTATTTATCAAAGTGGTATTTGATACATCATATTGTGTAATTCCTCTACCCTTTGATGTCATATTTATAGATATTTTATATCTATCTGGTATTTATCTGTCCCCCTGGGTTGATCCCAGTGTGGACCAACGTCCTATTATACATTTTTTAATTATTTTTTTTATATGTGATTTTTCACACTTATATCAGTAGTTTTTTGATCATTTTGTAATTTTATTTCATAATAAATTCCTACGTTTTTATAATCATTTGATTCACCGATCAAGTTCATTTGTTACATTGTTTTAATGGGTTATATAATTTATTTGGTCATATTTTGCACTGCCATTTTCTTTTTAACCTGTTTAATACTTTAACCTTTGGCGCTCCTATACTTCATCACCGTCATTAACTCAGAATCTGTTAGGGACTCTTTATGTATTCCATCTAGGCGCTAGTTACTGTATCTTTTTTGAATGCCTAGCAATGCATGTGCTTGATTTTTCTTTGAAGTTTACATCAAAACTTGGACGGATGGGTCCGTCTTGAAGGAGTTAAACTGAAATGTGTTCACTACAATTTAACGTGCTTTTGCCAGTAGTTTAGTATATATTACTTTCTGTCAGTAAATTAAGTGTATTGTCACGTGAATTCACCTGCATACAGCTGGTGAGATAAATCATTGAGATGAGCTTGTTTAAAATGCTCACAGCATTTCATGACAATTTTGAGAGAGCTTCATACATACCCTGGGAGCTCTCCTGTCCCTCCCACTTCCTGAAGCAGTCAATTATTTTACAATGGAGCAAATACAAAGTGCAATGTAATTTGTAAAATACACAGAAATATGCAAAGATAATTTGTTAAAATAACAAACTTTTAAAGCATACTGCTGTATACATAATCTTAATGCATTAAAAAAGAAAGTGCAAAGCTAAAATGTAATAAAACTTAAAGGACCCAATCTGAAGTGTAAAGCAGTGCTTGACAAATATGTTTACAAATTAGGAGCCAGGCATATTTTTAGGAGCCAGATAGTTGGATTTGTATATAGATATATGGAGAAGAACCCAACAAGTTAGGAGCCAGGGGTAAAGTTCTAGGAGCCAATGGCTCCCAGACTCCTGGGTTTGTCGAGCACTGGTGTAAAGTAATCTAAAGCACAAAATGTAAATCTAACAAAACTCTTATGTTAAGTAGTGCTATATTTCACATACAGAAATGCAGGGAATGCCCCTTTAGAGAAGTATAGCAAAAATCTGCTGAGATCTTGCAGTGCTGGAGAATTGGTTCAGATCATCTCATTTGAGAGGAAAGCTGTATGGAAGGCATCTCTCTGGGATTTCCAGGTTCTACCCTTTTTCTTATAGCATTCAGTGAGTTCAGCCCCTGTGAAGTCTGCACTATAGTTTCCAAGCAGAAAAATCATTTATCATCAGGCCCATAGAGGTGAGAGAGATGATACAGGAGGCTACAGATCTAGTGGTGAAAGAGACAGTGACTTTGGGGGAGGGAGAGATCTAGAGGCGAGAGAGACAGTGACTTTGGGGGAGATCTAAAGGCGCGAAAGGAAGTGAAACTTTGTTATAATATTGTTTAAAGACAACGCAGTGTAGAAGTCTGAAATCTTGTAGCAATATTGTATGGACAAGACAGTCACAAACCTTCGTGATTCAGATGGAGCGTGCCAATTTACTTCAGTTATCAAATATTTTATGTTCAAAAGTATGATGACGCCTCTATTACGTTCATGTGTTTCAGCCACACCCATTGCTAACAGTGGCATAAAACCAGTACATGGCCATGAAATCTCCGTAGACCAACTTAGTCAGTACAATTTGTCTTAGTGAAGCAGCTCAGTGACTTTAAATGTGCATGCCACCTTTACCACGAGTCAAGTTTGTGAATTTTTTTTTTTTTTTAAATACCGACTTTATTTGAAAAAGTAAAGAATGATTTACAATATTAGTTGGGAGACGCAGCTCCTTTATGAAACAACAAAGTCAGTACAATTTTCCAAAAACATAGAATATATAAAAATCCCCTTTTATGTTTATTTACATATAATATGAAGAATATATGAGGGTAAGAAGGAAAAGAGTTTATGAGAGGAGAGTAGAGGAGGAAAGAAAGTATAGGGGTTTGCTCCAATGCCTAATTCAGTTCATGACGCATCCAGCCGTCGGGATCAAAGCTATATCTAAATACTATAGTGATGGATTAGCTAGCTTATGGGTTGTCTCGCTTAATATAAGATTCCCAAGTGGCCATCATTTCCGCATACACATCCATCTTATTATTTTTAATATAATGATATTCTTCCAGTTCCAGAAATTCTGAAACTTTGCTTGACCAAATGTCGAGAGTTGGGGCCATTTTACTTTTCCAGTTCTTTACTATTAAGAACTTAACACTATTTGACAGTATATTGAATAAATGTTTGTGAGGTTTATGTCTTATTTTGGGGGGTTTACACAACAGCCAAATCAAGGGGTCTAAAGGAAATTGAATTTCTAGGATTGATTCTATTTCTGCTATGATTTCTCTCCAGAGAGTTTGGATAGAATTACACCACCATAACATGTGAGCTAGACCACTACCCCTATGTCCACATCTCCAACAATGTTCAGATCGATGCTGAAATAACCTATGTATTTTCTTAGATGTTAGATACCATCTGTTTAGAATTTTTAAATTAATTTCGACCATTGATAATGAGATTGATGTTCTAAGAATGTTCTGGCAAATATCTATGCATGTTTGGGGGAGAATAATAACTCCCAAGTCATTTTCCCATCTTTCAAAGTATTCTGGAACATATCCAGGCGGTTTTGTAGTTAAGATTTTATAAATCATTGATAGAGTATGTGTGATTGTCGGGGTGCGTGTGCAGAGACTCGAAGTTTGTTAGGGGTCTGATCATGTTTCTACGTTTGTGGATGTTGTGAGATAAATCTATAGACTCTGTGGTAATTGAACCAGTTGTGAAAGTGAGAATAGCCTCTGTCCAAAAGATCTGCTTGAGATAAGAGTTGCTCCCCAGAAGTCGGCATATGAATTGTTAGGTCTCAAATATTTGTGTCTATTGTGTTTATTAAGGGAATGTCTCTGATTGTAAATTGACCATTCTCTATAAGGGACATAAGGGGGGATGGTTTAGATGAGACCATCATGATTTTAGAGAGTATATGATCCCATACAGCAAACGTCTCAGTTGTCAGTGGAGAACTATTTGTTAATCTATGCGTTAGTCTTTCTGAGCTCCAACACAGTCTGCCTAAGTGTGTGATATTTTCAATTGCATGTTCCAATTGCACCCATCTTCAAGTTTGTGAAATTTTTGCCCTACTATATCTGTCCCGATCAACTGTAAATGCTGTTATTATAAAGCAGAAGTGTCTAGGAGCAACAACAGCCCAGCCACGAAGTGGTAAACCGTAGGCTGCCGAATGCTGAAGCAAGTACCATGTATAAAATGCTTACAGTCTGTTGCATCACTCACTACAGAGTTTCAAACTGCTTCTGGAAGCAGCATTGGCACCAAAACTGTGTCGGGAGCATCATGAAATGGGTTTTCATGGCCGAGCAGCTGTACAAAAGCCTCACATGCACAATGCCAAGTGTCACCTGAAGTGGTGTAAAGCAGGCGCTATTGGACTCTGGAGCATTGGAAATGTGTTCTCTGGAGTGATGAATCACGCTGTGTTAGGTACCAGGAGGACCCTACCTACTGTAAAGTTTGGTGGTGGTTGAGGGATAATAGGCTGCAGCCGTTTGTCAGGGTTTGTGCTAGGCCCTTTTACTTCCATTGAAGAGTCATTTTAAAGCTACAGGATATAAAGACATTTTAGACAAGTGGGTATTTCCAATTTTGTTGGCACAAGTTGTGGAAGGCCCTTTCTTGTTCCGGCATGACTGTGTCCCAGTACACAAAGCAAGGCTTATGAAGACATGTTTTGATGAGTATGGTGTGGAAGAACATGACCTCAACCCCATTGAACACCTTTAGGATTTGTAGCCAGACCTTCTGGTCCAGCGTCGGTGCCTGACCCCACAAATGCTCTTTTGGCACAAAATCCCACACTACAAATTATGTGGAAAGTCCTTCCTAAAGAATGGTGGCTGCAAAGGAGGGGCCATATCCATATTATTGCCCATGATTTTTCATATACATTTGATTGTCAGATGGCCATATAGTTTTCATATGAGTCTGTGATTGGCTTATGGTTGTCATGTGTTGGCAGGGAAATAAAGAGACTTTCAAATTTTTCAAAAAAAAGTCTGCTAGTTTGAAATTCAAAGTAACAGATTAGTAGCTAATGCCAGTACTAAATATATATATATAATACACACACACGTGGCCCTCGGTTTACGCCTGTTCAATTTGCGCCGTTTCAGTATATCAACCTTTTTTTTTCCAGTCATGTGACTGCTATTGAAAAGCTTTTGGAAAGCAATGCACTAATTAAAATAGCCAGTAGTTGGAGCTGTCCGCTTGTTTTGCAGCAAAGTTATGCAACTTAACACCCTTAAATTGATCTTTGTACACAGATCAGACCCGATCTATCAACCAAAATTTAGCAGGCACTTCCCTATTATCTTCCTGTCCAGCAGCTTGAGGTGAGGGTGCCTAACTGCTTATTAATCACTGCAGATTGAAATGCATAGAATAGGTGCAGACCCAATATTATCTAACATGCTAACAATGCAGAGAACTGTTTGCAGAAAAATGCAAGTAAAAAACGTTTTTGTTCATTAAACTTAGTATGATGATGCAATCTGTTGTGTAATTTTATTAGGTGATGTTTAGCAAATGTTTTTGTTCATTAAACTTTGATGATACAATCTATATTATTAGGTTTATAATGCTGTTTAGCATTTAAAGTCTTCATTTCAAAGCTTTACAAATAATGTATTGGGTGTTACTTATGACAATTTTAAGAGGGGCCTGGAACCTAACTCCCTCACTTCCCATTGACTTGCATTATAAACTGGGTTTCATTTTACAACGGTTTCGATTTACAACCATTCCTCTTGGAGGGCTACGTGTATGTGTGTGTGTGTGTGTATATATATATATATTCTGTCAGTTTTTTGTTTAATATCACTTTTAAAGTCATTACAAAGGACATCAAAGCTCGTTTGCTTTTGAATAAACTTTGTGCTTGCTCCATACTCCTTAGGCCAAAAAGCAGAATCTGTAACCTGCAAAGCAAATAGTTGATTTAGGCAATTTGCAGCATTGTCACGACCCAGATTACAGATTTTCCTTTGTGGCAAGGCAAGAAGTGTATAATGTCCTTTTTAAGATATTAAAGGGACAGTAAAATTAAACTTACAGGGAAAGTCTAGTCAAATCAAATTTGCTTTGTTCTTTTGGTATTCTTTGTTGAAAGCTAAACCTAGGTAGGCTCATATGCTAATTTCTAAGACCTTGAAGGCCACCCCTTATTTCAATTATTATTTTTCACTGCTGGAGGGCGTTAGTTTATGTGTGCCATACAGATAACTCTGACCACGCCCTTGGAGTTACAAATAAGAGGTCACTGATTGGTTAAATGCAAGTCTGTCAAAAGAACTGAGATAAGGGGGCAGTCTGCAAAGGCTTAGATACAAGGTAATCGGAGATAAAAACTCTATTTCTATAACCTTGTTGGTTCTGCAAAACTGGGCAATGGGTAATAAAGAGATTATCTTTTTAAACCATAACAATTCTGGAGTAGACTGTCCCTTTAAGCTGATTGGATAGAGCATGTCATTTTAAACAACTTTCCAATGTACTTCTATTATTAATTTTGCTTTGTTCTCTTGGTATTCTTTGTTAAAGAGTGATACTAAGTGAGCGCAGAAGTGTGCACGTGTCTTAGCCATCTGGCAGCTGTTTGCAGCATTGGTTATTGCAATGTTATACATAGTTACATAGACACATGCACACTCCTAAGCTCCTATCAGCCTGCCTAGGTTTAACCTTCAACAAAGTATACTAATTGAACAAAGCAAATTTGATAATAGAAGTAAATTGGAAAGTTGTTTAAAATGGTATGTTCTTCCAAAGGATGAATGTTTTTAATTTCGATATTTGCTGTCCCTTTAACTTTATCTCAAACCAAATAACTTCCAATCATCCACAGTGACAGAAAGCTCACGCACCATATTTGTGTTATTTAATATTTATTAATAAGTGAAATTGAATTCACTGCCATTCCTCCCATTCTTTTTTTTTTTTTTTTTTTTTTTATTCAGTTTTTACCCATTTGTAAACAAATTGTTACTACTAAGGGTTAAGCTGTATCCTGTGTTTGCTTTCACGTCAATCAATTGCTACTTTTTGTTTGCTTATATTAAAAAAAAAAAAAAAAAAAAAGAATTGATGAGACTGGTTAGAGCTTTTATGGAATTTTGCCCACTGATGCTCTGAGACTATAACAGGTGCCACCCTGACCCGGGCAGGAGGAAGTTGGTTGTGTGTTGGGGGGCAGAGGTTAATGGGGTGACTATACTTTCACACACAAGAAAGAAGATTGAGGCAATGCCTGCTGTGGTATGGGGCCCTTTGTAGTCAAATAAATAGGGGAGATAATTGGGGGGGGGGGGGGCAGGGTTGACCACATTTCAGAAAGTGGCAATAATTGCACGTGAAGATCAAAGGATTATCCACTTGAAAAAGAAGCATTTAAATACTGATATATTTTTTTTTTTATTTATTTTTTTTAGCCTTAAAGGGCCATAATACCCAAATGTTTAAACACTTGAAAGTGATGCAGTATAGCTGTAAAAAGCTGACTAGAAAATATCACCTGAGCATCTCTATGTAAAAAAGAAAGATATTTTACCTCAAAAGTTCCTCAGTAGCCACCTCCCATTGTAAACTATTTCTAAGCAGCATATTAGTATGTCTGTCCCGGAACATCTGAAGGGATGAGCATTGTGCACTCTCATATTATTTCACCAATCAGGTAAAGGAAGCTTACTATTAAATCTCATGAGAGTTAAGTCAAATCTCATGAGATCACAGTTAAGAGTTCATGACCTCAGCACTGCTGATGCTGATTGGCTGCTGTTCATTTCTTCATTTTTTTAATTTTTTTTACCTGCAGCTGAGTATAACTTTTTACACAGAACTTACTCTGCTGAGCTGAGGAAATTGTGAGGTAAAATATCTTCCTTTTTTACATAGATACTCAGGTGATATTTTCCTGTCAGCTTTTTACAGTTATACTGCATCAGTTTCAAGTGATTTAGCATATGAGTATTATGTCCCTTTAAATATCCAGTAAATATTAAATTTAAACTAATACAGAAGTATCAGATCTTATTACTGAGCATTTGTACATTTTAGCCAATGAGTGTTAGTAGGAGGAAGTACCCATGAGCCGGTTAGTATTCACAGGAAGTGTTTCAGCCAATGAGTGTTAGTAGGAGGAAGTACCCATTAGCCGGTCAGTATTAACAGGAAGTGTTTCAGCCAATGATTGTTAGTAGGAGGAAGTACCCATCAGCCGGTTAGTATTAACAGGAAGTATTTCAGCCAATGAGTGTTAGTAGGAGGAAGTACCCATCAGCCGGTTAGTATTAACAGGAAGTATTTCAGCCAAGGGGTGTTAGTAGGAGGAAGTGCCCATCAGCCGGTTAGTATAAACAGGAAGTATTTCAGCCAAGGGGTGTTAGTAGGAGGAAGTACCCATCAGCCGGTTAGTATTAACAGGAAGTATTTCAACCAATGAGTGTTAGTAGGAGGAAGTACCCACCGGTTAGTATTAACAGGAAGTATTCCAACCAATGATTGTTAGTAGGAGGAAGTGCCCATCAGCCGGTTAGTATTAACAGGAAGTATTTCAACCAATGAGTGTTAGGAGGAAGTGCCCATCAGCTGGTTAGTATTAACAGGAAGTATTTCAACCAATGATTGTTAGTAGGAGGAAGTGCCCATCAGCCGGTTAGTATTAACAGGAAGTATTTCAACCAATGAGTGTTAGTAGGAGGAAGTGCCCATCAGCCGGTTATTAACAGGAAGTATTTCAACCAATGAGTGTTAGTAGGAGGAAGTGCCCATCAGCTGGTTATTAACAGGAAGTATTTCAACCAATGAGTGTTAGTAGGAGGAAGTGCCCATCAGCCGGTTAGTATTAACAGGAAGTATTTCAACCAATGAGTGTTAGTAGGAGGAAGTGCCCATCAGCCGGTTAGTATTAACAGGAAGTATTTCAACCAATGAGTGTTAGTAGGAGGAAGTGCCCATCAGCCGGTTAGTATTAACAGGAAGTATTTCAGCCAATGAGTGTTAGTAGGAGGAAGTGCCCATCAGCCGGTTAGTATTAACAGGAAGTATTTCAGCCAATGAGTGTTAGTAGGAGGAAGTGCCCATCAGCCGGTTAGTATTAACAGGAAGTATTTCAGCCAATGAGTGTTAGTAGGAGGAAGTACCCATCAGCCGGTTAGTATTAACAGGAAGCATTTCAGCCAATATGTGTTAGTAGGAGGAAGTACCCATCAGCCGGTTAGTATTAACAGGAAGTATTTCAGCCAAGGAGTGTTAGTAGGAGGAAGTACCCATCAGCCGGTTAGTATTAACAGGAAGCATTTCAGCCAATATGTGTTAGTAGGAGGAAGTACCCATCAGCCGGTTAGTATTAACAGGAAGTATTTCAGCCAAGGAGTGTTAGTAGGAGGAAGTACCCATCAGCCGGTTAGTATTAACAGGAAGCATTTCAGCCAATATGTGTTAGTAGGAGGAAGTACCCATCAGCCGGTTAGTATTAACAGGAAGTATTTCAGCCAATGAGTGTTAGTAGGAGGAAGTACCCATCAGCCGGTTAGTATTAACAGGAAGTATTTCAACCAATGAGTGTTAGTAGGAAGTGCACAGTTTTTTGCTGCTGTGTTTAGGTTTATTTTAAATTTAAGCAACTTAAACTTTACCTTTTCAACCTCGAAAAAAGCAACATGTTTAAATGCTGCTCTTTCACACAGATGGTAGAATGCTCTTGAGTCCTGATTTTTATTGAGTAAACTTGTACGGTTATTCAATGACACAGCAGGGGCGGCTTTTGTGTTTGGTGGAGGCTTGGCAGGTTTAGGAAAACCTTAAAGGGACAGTCCGTTCCAAAATTGTTATAGTTTAAATAGATAGATAACGCCTTTACTACCTATTACCCAGATTTGCACAACCAACATTGTTATATTAATATACTTTATAACAAATTCCTGCCTGTTTCTAAGCCACTACAGGCAGCCTCTTATCACATGCTTTTTTTATTAGCTTTTCACAACAAGGCTGCAATTTAATGTGGGCTATATAGATAACATTGTGCTCTCTCCCGTGGAGTTGTGGCTGACACTATTAATTGGCTAAAAATGTAAGTCAATATATAATAAATAAATGGTTGTGTGATCAGGGAGCTGTCAAAATAGTCTTAGATACAAGGTAATCAGAGGGAAAAAGTATATTAATATAACTGTTGGCTGTGGAAAACTGGGGAATGGGTAATAAAGGGATTATCTACCTTTTTACACAAACATTTTTGAGTTGGCTGTCCCTTTAAACAGAGAGGCATTTACAGGTGATTTGGTGTAAGGGGGGGAGGGCCTTGGTGGCTAAAGATTTTTAGGGAATTACTGAGATGAGGAAAACATGAATGCGGAGAAAGAGAACTGCTGGTGAATTATGAAGGGCATAGAATGCTGCTAGTGACACTCAGGAGAAAGACTACAGGATTTGTGAGAGTGCAGAGTATCATCAGCTTTGTGGCATTAAAGGGACGTTAAACACCTCTTACTTTGGTATAAAAAGTGCTTGCACCATGATCCATAGAGAGGCTAAAAAGCAGGTTCTGTAACCAGGTGTTCAGAATTTTTCAAATCCATTATGTGGTTCAGGCAAGTGATTTGAAGAAAGCCTGGGTTACAGAATTAGCCTTTTGGCCTCTTTAGGGAAAATGGGACTAGCACAGTTTTTACACAAATGCTGTTTATAGTCTGTCAAGTGATGGTGGTAAAGAACAAAGGATAAGGACATGGGCAGATGTTCATAAGTGTTGGGACTAGTGTGACTGGAGATGTTTATTGGCAGGGCCTATATACAGGTGTGGTACCTAGAGAAGGGGCCAGATCAGCAGGGTTAGTATACAGTAAGGAGGGAAGACAGAATGGTGATAAAACCTAAGAAGAAGGGAATATATTTAATACATTCTTTCTACTCCACAGATTCCAATTTGAGTGTATAACATGAGGATTATTACTATAAGTGAAATTCTTTATTAGAAATATTTGCTTATTGTAATAAAGAGATTTTGAATGATCTTTGTTGTCCTTGTCTGATTTAGGAAGACCCAGCTTTAACCCGTTGGATGTACGCGCGGAATCGTAACATCTATCCCAACTTTAGACCCACCCCTAAAACATCTCTGCTTGGCTTTATATGGGGAGTGGGACCACTGTTCTTCTGGTACTACGTGTTCAAAACAGATCGGGTAAGTGGTGCTATGTGAGACATGGGGTTAAAAATTGTACTGATGGCGGTGTGCTACTACTGATGTATGTGATGTGTTATAAAAACTGTACTGATGACTGTGTGCCGCTACAGATGTATGTGACGTGTTATATAAACTGTACTGATGGCTGTGTGCCGCTACTGATGTATGTGATGTGTTATATAAACTGTACTGATGGCTGTGTGCCGCTACTGATGTATGTGATGTGTTATAAAAACTGTACTGATGGCTGTGTGCCGCTACTGATGTATGTGATGTGTTATATAAACTGTACTGATGGCTGTGTGCCGCTACTGATGTATGTGATGTGTTATATAAACTGTACTGATGGCTGTGTGCCGCTACTGATGTATGTGATGTGTTATATAAACTGTACTGATGGCTGTGTGCCGCTACAGATGTATGTGACGTGTTATATAAACTGTACTGATGGCTGTGTGCCGCTACTGATGTATGTGATGTGTTATATAAACTGTACTGATGGCTGTGTGCCGCTACTGATGTATGTGACGTGTTATATAAACTGTACTGATGGCTGTGTGCCGCTACTGATGTATGTGATGTGTTATATAAACTATACTGATGGCTGTGTGCCGCTACTGATGTATGTGATGTGTTATATAAACTGTACTGATGGCTGTGTGCCGCTACTGATGTATGTGATGTGTTATATAAACTGTACTGATGTATGTGATGTGTTATATAAACTGTACTGATGGCTGTCTGCCGCTACTGATGTATGTGATGTGTTATATAAACTGTACTGATGGCTGTGTGCCGCTACTGATGTATGTGATGTGTTATATAAACTGTACTGATGGCTGTGTGCCGCTACTGATGTATGTGATGTGTTATATAAACTGTACTGATGGCTGTGTGCCGCTACTGATGTATGTGATGTGTTATAAAAACTGTACTGATGGCTGTGTGCCGCTACTGATGTATGTGATGTGTTATAAAAACTGTACTGATGGCTGTGTGCCGCTACTGATGTATGTGATGTGTTATGAAAACTGTACTGATGGCTCTGTGCCGCTACTGATGTATAATGTGATCTATGCGACACATTTACTAGGGATGTGCATTTGGATCCTTTGTGAATTTCCGAATGCGGGAAGTAGGTGGCTACTCTTGCCGTTCGGATATTTTTGTAGCCGGATTTATTCTTGTGAAATATCCCCACACACATTCTTGTATTAAAGAAAAGGTTACTCCAGCCTAGGGCTGGGCGATATGGTGGGGATCGCTATAACACCAGCCTAGGGCTGGGCGATATGGTGGGGATCGCTATAACACCTTAATTTTTTAATAAAAAAAATGTATTTAAGACTACAGAATCTTAATGTCCAATACACATACACACACTATATATATATATATATATATATATATATATATATATATATATATATATATATATATATATATATATATATATATATATATATATATATATATATATATATATATATATATATATATATATATATATAATTTCTCCTGTTAAGTGTGGTCAGTCCACGGGTCATCATTACTTCTGGGATATTATCTCCTCCCCTACAGGAAGTGCAAGAGGATTCACCCAGCAGAGCTGCTATATAGCTCCTCCCCTCTACGTCACCTCCAGTCATTCTCTTGCACCCAACGAATAGATAGGATGTGTGAGAGGACTGTGGTGATTTTAATTAGTTTATTACCTTCAATCAAAAGTTTGTTATTTTATTATAGCACCGGAGTGTGTTATTTATTCTCTGGTAGAATTTGAAGAAGAATCTACCTGAGTTTTTCTATGATTTTAGCCGGAGTAGTTAAGATCATATTGCTGTTTCTCGGCCATCTGAGGAGAGGTAAACTTCAGATCAGGGGGCAGCGGGCAGATTAATCTGCAAAGAGGTATGTAGCAGTTTATTATTTTCTGACATGGAATTGATGAGAAAATCCTGCCATACCGTTATAATGTAAACTCAGCCTTAAATGCAGTAGATGTAGCTGGTATCAGGCTGTCATGTATGTATATTTCACACTTCAGTATTCTGGGGAATGGTACTTCACTGGATTTATACTGTATGCATAGTCTTAACCTAATTTGCAGGGACTTGCAATAGGTTTTAAATAACAATTAATTTATTGAGGTTAAACGTTTTTTTGCTGGCATGTGAAATCGTTTATTTCTCTGAGGTACTGGGTGAAAAAATGTTTTGGGCACTATTTTTTCCACTTGGCAATAGTCTTGTTTAAATTAAAGCAGTTTTCTGATCTCTCTCACTGTTATGTGTGAGGGGGAGGGGCCATTTTTGGCGCTTTTACTACGCATCAAAAAACTCAGTCAGAAGTTCATTTTCTTCCTGCATGATCCGGTTCATCTCTACAGAACTCAAGGATCTCCAAAACTTGTTTTGAGGGAGGTAATCATTCACAGCAGAGCTGTGAAGATTGTAGTTGACTGTGATAAAAAACTTTATTTGTGTATTTTTTCTGCTAACAGGGTTAGTTATCCTTTGCTAATGGGAACAATCCTTTGCTAGAATTGTGTATTTTTTACAAAGATTTGATGCTATAACTTATTTATTTTCAACTGTCATAATTTTTTCTGTGCTTCTTATAGGCACAGTTCGTTTTCATATTATTATTATTACTTGAAAAGCATTTCCAAGTTGCTAGTTTATTGCTAGTGTGTTAAACATGTCTGATTCAGAGGAAGATACATGTGCTATATGTGCTAATGCCAAAGTGGAGCCCAATAGAAATTTATGTACTAATTGTATTGATGTTACTTTAAATAAAAGTCAATCTGTACAAACTGAACATATTTCACCTAACAACGAGGGGAGAGTTATGCCGACTAACTCGCCTCACGTGTCAGTACCTGCATCTCCCGCTCGGGAGGTGCGTGATATTGTAGCGCCGAGTACATCTGGGCGGCCATTTCAAATCGCATTACAGGATATGGCTACTGTTATGACTGAAGTTTTGGCTAAATTACCAGAACTTAGAGGCAAGCGTGATCACTCTGGGGTGAGAACAGAGTGCGCTGATAATATTAGGGCCATGTCAGACACTGCGTCACAGGTGGCAGAACATGAGGACGGAGAACTTCATTCTGTGGATGACGGTTCTGATCCAAACAGACTGGATTCAGATATTTCAAATTTTAAATTTAAGCTGGAAAACCTCCGTGTATTACTAGGGGAGGTGTTAGCGGCTCTGAATGATTGTAACACAGTTGCAATACCAGAGAAAATGTGTAGGTTGGATAAATATTTTGCGGTACCGGTGAGTACTGATGTTTTTCCTATACCTAAGAGACTTACTGAAATTGTTACTAAGAGTGGGATAGGCCCGGTGTGCCGTTCTCACCTCCTCCGATATTTAGAAAAATGTTTCCAATAGACGCCACCACACGGGACTTATGGCAAACGGTCCCTAAGGTGGAGGGAGCAGTTTCTACTTTAGCTAAGCGTACCACTATCCTGGTGGAGGATAGCTGTGCTTTTTCAGATCCAATGGATAAAAAATTAGAGGGTTACCTTAAGAAAATGTTTGTTCATCAAGGTTTTATATTGCAACCTCTTGCATGTATTGCGCCTGTCACGGCTGCAGCAGCATTTTGGTTTGAGTCTCTGGAAGAGACACTTCAATCATCTACACTAGATGAGATTACACACAAACTTAAAGCCCTTAAGTTAGCTAACTCATTTATTTCAGACGCCGTAGTACATTTAACTAAACTTACGGCTAAGAATTCAGGATTTCCCATTCAGGCACGCAGAGCACTGTGGCTAAAATCCTGGTCAGCTGATGTTACTTCTAAATCTAAATTGCTTAATATACCTTTCAAAGGGCAAACCTTATTCGGGCCCGGGTTGAAAGAGATTATCGCTGACATTACAGGAGGTAAAGGCCATGCCCTGCCTCAGGACAAAGCCAAACCTAGGGCTAGACAGTCTAATTTTCGTTCCTTTCGTAATTTCAAAGCAGGAACAGCATCAACTTCCTCTGCACCAAAACAGCTACAGACAAGGCTGGAAACCTAACCAGTCCTGGAACAAGGGCAAGCAGGCCAGGAAACCTGCTGCTGCCCCTAAGACAGCATGAATCGAGGGCCCCCGATCCGGGACCGGATCTAGTAGGGGGCAGACTTTCTCTCTTCGCCCAGGCTTGGGCAAGAGATGTTCAGGATCCCTGGGCGTTAGAGATCATATCTCAGGGATACCTTCTGGACTTCAAATCCTCTCCCCCAAGAGGGAGATTTCATCTGTCAAGGTTGTCAACAAACCAAATAAAGAAAGAAGCGTTCCTACGCTGCGTACAAGATCTTTTATTAATGGGAGTGATCCATCCAGTTCCGCGGTCGGAACAAGGACAAGGGTTTTACTCAAATCTGTTTGTAGTTCCCAAAAAAGAGGGAACTTTCAGGCCAATCTTGGATTTAAAGATCCTAAACAAATTCCTAAGAGTTCCATCGTTCAAGATGGAAACTATTCGAACAATTTTGCCCATGATCCAAGAGGGTCAGTACATGACCACAGTGGATTTAAAGGATGCTTACCTTCACATACCGATTCACAGAAGTCATTACCGGTATCTAAGGTTTGCCTTTCTAGACAGGCATTACCAGTTTGTAGCTCTTCCATTCGGATTGGCTACGGCTCCAAGAATCTTCACAAAGGTTCTGGGTACTCTTCTGGCGGTACTAAGACCGCAAGGAATTTCGGTAGCTCCGTACCTAGACGACATTCTGATACAAGCTTCAAGCTTTCAAACTGCCAAGTCTCATACAGAGTTAGTACTGGCATTTCTAAGGTCGCATGGATGGAAGGTGAACGAAAAGAAGAGTTCTCTCTTTCCACTCACAAGAGTTCCCTTCTTGGGGACTCTGATAGATTCTGTAGAAATGAAGATTTACCTGACAGAAGACAGGTTAACAAAGCTTCAAAATGCATGCCGTGTCCTTCATTCCATTCAACACCCGTCAGTAGCTCAATGCATGGAGGTGATCGGCTTAATGGTAGCGGCAATGGACATAGTACCTTTTGCACGTCTACATCTCAGACCGCTGCAATTGTGCATGCTAAGTCAGTGGAATGGGGATTACTCAGATTTGTCCCCCACTCTGAATCTGAATCAAGAGACCAGAAATTCTCTTCTATGGTGGCTTTATCGACCACACCTGTCCAGGGGGATGCCATTCAGCAGGCCGGACTGGACAATTGTAACAACAGACGCCAGCCTACTAGGTTGGGGCGCTGTCTGGAATTCTCTGAAGGCTCAGGGACTAAGGAATCAGGAGGAGAGTCTCCTTCCAATAAACATACTGGAATTGAGCAGTTCTCAATGCCCTTCTGGCTAGGGCCCCAGTTAACAACTCGGGGGTTCATCAGGTTTCAGTCGGACAACATCACGACTGTAGCTTACATCAACCATCAGGGAGGGACAAGAAGCTCCCTAGCAATGATGGAAGTATCAAAGATAATTCGCTGGGCAGAGTCTCACTCTTGCCACCTGTCTGCAATCCACATCCCGGGAGTGGAGAACTGGGAGGCGGATTACTTAAGTCGTCAGACTTTTCATCCGGGGGAGTGGGAACTTCATCCGGAGGTCTTTGCCCAGATACTTCGACGTTGGGGCAAACCAGAGATAGATCTCATGGCGTCTCGTCAGAACGCCAAGCTTCCTCGCTACGGGTCCAGATCCAGGGATCCGGGAGCGGTTTTGATAGATGCTTTGACAGCACCTTGGACCTTCGGGATGGCTTATGTGTTTCCACCCTTCCCGATGCTTCCTCGATTGATTGCCAGAATCAAACAGGAGAGAGCATCAGTGATTCTAATAGCACCTGCATGGCCACGCAGGACTTGGTATGCAGATCTAGTGGACATGTCATCCTGTCCGCCTTGGTCTCTACCTCTGAAACAGGACCTTCTGATCCAGGGTCCATTCAAACATCAAAATCTAACTTCTCTGAAGCTGACTGCTTGGAAATTGAACGCTTGATTTTATCAAAACGTGGGTTTTCTGAGCCAGTTATTGATACCTTAATACAGGCTAGGAAGCCTGTTACCAGAAGGATTTACCATAAAATATGGCGTAAATACTTATATTGGTGCGAATCCAAGAGTTACTCATGGAGTAAGGTTAGGATTCCAAGGATATTGTCTTTTCTACAAGAAGGTTTAGAAAAGGGGTTATCCGCTAGTTCTTTAAAGGGACAGATTTCAGCTCTGTCCATTCTTTTACACAAACGTCTGTCAGAAGTTCCGGACGTTCAAGCTTTTTGTCAGGCTTTAGCTAGGATCAAGCCTGTGTTTAAAACTGTTGCTCCGCCATGGAGTTTGAACTTAGTTCTTAATGTTTTACAGGGTGTTCCGTTTGAACCCCTTCATTCCATTGATATCAAGTTGTTATCTTGGAAAGTTCTGTTTTTAATGGCTATTTCCTCGGCTCGAAGAGTCTCTGAGTTATCTGCCTTACATTGTGATTCTCCTTATCTGATTTTTCATTCTGACAAGGTAGTTCTGCGTACTAAACCTGGGTTCCTACCTAAGGTGGTCACTAACAGGAATATCAATCAAGAGATTGTTGTTCCATCTTTGTGTCCTAATCCTTCCTCGAAGAAGGAACGTCTGCTACACAATCTAGATGTAGTCCGTGCCCTGAAATTTTATCTACAGGCAACTAAGGATTTTCGTCAAACGTCTTCCCTGTTTGTCGTTTATTCTGGTCAGAGGAGAGGTCAAAAAGCTTCAGCTACCTCTCTCTCTTTTTGGCTTCGTAGCATAATACGATTAGCCTATGAGACTGCTGGACAGCAGCCTCCTGAAAGAATTACAGCTCATTCTACTAGAGCTGTGGCTTCCACTTGGGCCTTTAAGAATGAGGCTTCTGTTGAACAGATTTGCAAGGCTGCAACTTGGTCTTCTCTTCATACTTTTTCCAAATTTTACAAATTTGACACTTTTGCTTCTTCGGAGGCTGTTTTTGGGAGAAAGGTTCTTCAGGCAGTGGTTCCCTCCGTATAAAGAGCCTGCCTGTCCCTCCCGTCATCCGTGTACTTTTGCTTTGGTATTGGTATCCCAGAAGTAATGATGACCCGTGGACTGACCACACTTAACAGGAGAAAACAAAATTTATGCTTACCTGATAAATTCATTTCTCCTGTAGTGTGGTCAGTCCACGGCCCGCCCTGTTTTTTTATGGCAGGCTAAAAAATTTTTGGATTATACTCCAGTCACCACTACACCCTTGGGCTTCTCCTTTCTCGTTGGTCCTTTGGTCGAATGACTGGAGGTGACGTAGAGGGGAGGAGCTATATAGCAGCTCTGCTGGGTGAATCCTCTTGCACTTCCTGTAGGGGAGGAGATAATATCCCAGAAGTAATGATGACCCGTGGACTGACCACACTACAGGAGAAATGAATTTATCAGGTAAGCATACATTTTGTTATATATATATATAATAAATATGAGGCGGCACTCACTGGTCTTTCCAAAGTGTACTTTAATATAACAAAGTGACGTTTCAGGGACACACTCACCTTCCTCAGAGTGTGTCCCCGAAACGTCACTTTGTTTTATTAAAGTACACTTTGGAAAGACCAGTGAGTGCCGCTATATATATATATATCACCTTTCTCTTGAACCTCTCAATGGGTATAAATTTTCACAGATTTACCTTTCAAGTGCACGTTCACCATGGAGGCCTTGCCATCCTCCAATACATAATTCAAAGAATAAGCAATGGCGACAGCACAGTATTTTAAAAGAATTCCTCTTCTTTATTGAAACATTAGGATATAGATTAAGAAAAAACACCTCCCTAATATACCACCTGTGTGTAAGGAGTGGCTTGATTGATTTCACAAATTTACCTGAGCACTATTAATGTTGGTACCCCCAGCCGGTCAGGTTCCAAACAAACATTTTTTTTCCCTTTAAACATTTTTCTTACACATTTTTCTCAAAACACTTATATGTCTACTGCTTAATTCTAGCATTTTGTACTCATTCTTTATATTTACAATAAATATAGCTCAAAAGTTACAGCTCAAAAACTACAGCACACAGGAACTTAAAAACAATTATAAAAACAAGTGCAGATCATAATCCTTATTTAAAGGGACACTAAACCCAAATTTTTTCTTTTTTGATTCAGATAGAGCATGAAATTTTAAGCAACTTTCTAATTTACTCCTATTATCAAATTTTCTTCATTCTCTTGGTATCTTTATTTGAAATGCAAGAATGTAAGTTTAGATGCCGGCCCATTTTTGGTGAATAACCTGGATTGTTCTTGCTGATTGGTGGATAAATTCATCCACCAATAAAAAAAGTGCTGTCCAGAGTCCTGAACAAAAAAGCCTAGATGCCTTCTTTTTCAAATAAAGATAGCAAGAGAATGAAGAACATTTGATAATAGGAGTAAATTAGAAAGTTGCTTAAAATTGCATGCTCTAGCTGAATCACAAAAGAAAAAAATTGGGGTCAGTGTCCCTTTAACCCATTCGGATATAAGGTTTTCAGGTTTTGTATCCACCATACTTCTTTCTTTTTAAGCAACAGCTCTCTGTTGCCTCCTCTCCTCTGTTTAGGGATGTGGTCTATTACCTGAAACCTTAACTGGCTCACAGTATGCCCAGCTGTTATAAAATGTGATGAGACTGGTAATGACATATCCTTACACCTTATGGAAGATTTGTGTGCACTTATTCTGTCTTTGATGGGGTTAATCGTCTCACACACATAGCCCCGCCCACATGGGCATTTCAAGATATAAACAACATAACTAGTGTCACAGGTAAATAGGCCATTAATTTCCCTCTTTTTTTTGTGTCATTGATTTGTGCAATATTTTTGCCCTTTATCATTGAGTTGCACTGAGCACAATGTAAACAGGGGTATGATCCCTTGTTTGCAGTTGTTAAATAGTTAACTGGATCTCTTCTATCACTACCAACGTCAGCAACTCAGAGTTGTAGGAGAAGAGAATGAAACAAATGGCCAAAAGATTCTCCGATAAAGGTTATCCCCTATCTGTCAATGAGAAATGTGAACAGACAGTAAAAGAGGAAAGAATAGGGACTAAAAAACCTAAATATCAGAAAGAAAAAACAACTTATCTTTTCTTCAGAATATAATCAATACAGTGAAAATGTCTCTAAGATAATAAGAAAACACTGGTATTTGTTAGAACGAATCCTAACATTAGGGAATTTTACCAACCTCCCATTAAAGGGACAGTACACTGTAAAATTGTTTTTCCATAAATGTATTTTAAATGACTTGTTATACCAACTGCAGGGTATAAAATATTTGAGAAATTGCATTTTCAGGTTTATTTGTGTATATGAAGTAGCTGGTTTTGTGCTTTGAAACCACAGCCTATTACAATGGGCTGAGCTTCAGGTAATATCAGATCTCATTATGTTATCACTTTCATGTACACAGACTTGCTTCCTTATCTTATATTTGGCTGGAACACCAAAGTTCAATACATAGAGAGAACAATGGAAAATTATCATTTTAGTACTTAACTATCATGCCCCCCACTGAGGGTGTAATCTCTTCTGCTGGCTGTGTTTACTTAGGCTTGTCAATAGCGTATACGCCAGTATCAAAACTTTCAGTATAGGTTGGGAAACCACAAGCTAAATCAGCTATTTCAAATGCTGAAATAGGAGTAAAGGAGCTACTTGCAACCAATTTAATACACTCTAGCAGGTAAAAAGGATCATTGGGAATAATTTAAAGGGGAGAAAGTTTTTGGGTGAACTGTCCCTTTAACTCATACAAGAGGGTTAAAAATATTAGAGATTTTGTAGTGAAAGCTGACTAGTGATAGAAAAGATCCAGCCGGCTGTACTGCATTGATTTGTATGTGATTTCTTGCAAACCAGCTCCATCTAGTGGTTGCTTTTAGCACACATTTGTAAAATGGCTCTTTTACTTTCACTTTCTGAACTCAGTAGCAGCCGATCAATCTAGAAATCTAAAAGCAGAGCCCATGCAGGAATGAAGAGGAGGGAAAGCCA